>NW_023365741.1:34874-35791 GCF_000003815.2 Branchiostoma floridae
GAGTGGTAAATGTGTTGGGTTCATGAGCTGGCGGGCCCAGGTTAAAATCCTGGGAGCCAGGCACTAATTTTTCTCTTGTGTTTCAGAAGTGTAAGGTTGTGAAGGACGTTGCACTTCTGTGATCTTCTGTGTCAGTGGGAAACATTACCATGCATCCCTTTTTCTGAACTGAACTGGTTTTAGCCTTGGTACCAGTTTGCATCATAAGGCAAAATACAAACTGTTTAAAACTGTTTTTTTTTTTGCATCACAGGGCTTGAAAGTCATTTTTGCATGCACCTTAGGCTGAGTAGCCTGTGTTTACACAATCTATCGCTGGCTGGGGTTAATGACCCCTCCTAGGGCAGCAGCAATACTATAGGGCCGGCCGCTAGGAGCGCGATTTTAGTCAGGCTAGTAGCCTCCTTCACCGGCCTCTCTGGGAAGCTTGGCGTTTTTTTTTTCGGTGGTGGTGGGGGGGGGGGGGGGGTCCATTCCCGATTTTTAATCGGGAATATTGCGGGAAAGGAATATATGCCGGGAAAGGAATATACACCGGAAAGCTTGGACGGGCTAGACGAGTTCGGCTCCTTTCCAGGCCTGTCTGGGAAACCTGGGGAATTTCTTTGGGGGCGAGGGGAACAAAAAAAACAAAATCCCAACTCCCCGGATAAAATCCAGGAGCCGGATCACAATCCCGGGACAATATCGCTGTCGCCACAAAAGCCCAGAACACCTCACCAAGGACGCTAGGAACTACTTGAACCCACTGTTACACTAAATGGGCAACAGCAAACTTATATGGGGACTTCATCCGGCACCAGGTTTTTTGAAAAGTAGTCATAGACACTGTGCAACATAGGTATCAAACGACCCAATGACCAACCTTGAAACCAGCCCCCCCAACAAGAAGCCGACCAGCATTAATTTCCGAGCAC
>NW_023365741.1:35891-48655 GCF_000003815.2 Branchiostoma floridae
ATGGTCATTACTGACAGAAGGGGGTCTGATAGCGAGCAGTGTTTAAGCGAGCAGTTGTTATGTATCCTAGCTTGAGGGGCAAAATGAGCAAGGCACAGCTGATTAGGAAATTAGGCACAGAGGTGCTGACTTCATTCCATGATGCCTATATTAAACCTCCTTGGTTTGAGCAGTCTATTTATTACCTTATTATAAGTGGAGTCCACAATTACCATCAAATTTTCACAAAACTTCAAGAAAAATTATTCATAGTTTACCTTTAAATTGACAAAGACAACCTTGATTTACCCTTTAGGTTTAACCATTTCATATTTAAATAGATTAGTGTAAAAGTGAACTTAGGTTTCTGAAATTCTGTAATTCTTCAGTCTGTAATTTCTTGTAATAGTGTACCCCCAAGTTCCAGGATTCTTTCTGAAGGCCTTAGGTCCTCAGCACTACAGGTAGCCAGGATGTTTGGACCTGGGGAATAATTAGTCCTTTGATAATTGATAATTGGACACCAGCATCCTTTGCATATCTATAGAACAATAGCTGACCTTACTTTGAACCCGCATTACAATAGCGCATACTTACTTGAATTTTCAACAAGAGGAAGCAAGCCCCTGGCTTTCTTAGGCCCAATTTTAAACTTTATGAAATATTCTCTGGAACAAAAATTCAAGTGTTAATCTTATGATGGTCAAAATATGACCAACCAGATCAAACAAATCTCAAGTTGCTGACCAAGGAGCTTTCATTCTTTGCCACGTTCAACTTGGTACTGCATTTACAAGATATCATTGCATGCATGGAAGGAGCATTCGAATAGAGCAGTTTTCATTTGATGAAAACACCCATGTGTGAACAGCCGTAATGGCTCTGTCGGCACAACTGTTGAACATGTCATGGGCAACTTGGACCCCATTCAAATGAAAAAATACAAGTGAGTTAAATGAGGAATCCGATTAAAGCTTTCTGTTGGATTAAAAAAATGCGTTCACATTTAATCGGATTAAACTCAAACTTGCGACCACGACCACCCCGAGTCGGGCACACGTCGTGCTTCCAAAATGTTGCCAGACTACCTCATAATTTTGAAGGATTTAGTGACATTGATATTATATATGATAACTGTTGAGAAATTGGCTGGCTTTTGATGCGTCGACAGTCAACAAGAACATGGCGCTTGTGAGGTCATACAGGTTGAACTGGGGGTAGAAATGTTGCGCGGGGTGTGATTATACTCTACATTTAACTGTAGTACAAAATGTAAATGTATATGTTGAAAAAGTTGCATGAATAGGAGAAACTACTACTAAAACGTTTGTTGCATACTTTTTTGCCGGTGTGTAGCACTCATATCTTAGTGTCATTGATTTAGATATGAATTATAAGGCCATTCCTGCAGAAATTCCTGCAGGAAACATTCTTCCTGCAGGAATTTACCTTTCTCCTGCAGGAATTTCTGCAGGAATGCCTGCAGCATTCCTGCAGGAAAAATGCTTCCTGCAGGAATTCCTGCAGGAAAAACGCTTCCTGCAGGAATTCCTGCAGGAATTCCTGCAGGAAGAAAATTTTCAAAATGAATATTCATGAAAGTTATTATCATATTTCACAACTGTGCATCATACTTGTCAATCACATGTAAAGACTTTGCACCAAGTGCTTTTATATTGAAAATATTAGCACATTTCAAAATGGGAAAAACGGAATTCCAATCTTAAGATGGAGCTTCTTTACATTGAAATTGATGCATAAATAATGGAAATATGATATACCAAAGTTGATATTCCAAACTTTTTGTGCTGAGTGTAGATAGCAATGGAAGCTGAACTTTGCTAATGCTACAACTCGTTAAGAGTATGACCATGTATGTAACATGCATTGGCATAATACCGGCCGTAAGACTTTCTACTATAAATGCACAGATGTGCATGATGTAATTTTGCCTCACGCTAGGCCATGTTGATTTGATTATACTGTGGCCGTGGATGACATCCGCGCGCACATCAATTTTCGGCCGCTTTCAATTAAAGAAAAAAAGTTTTGAATTATACAGTATATTGTACAAAGCAGCTGCATGCAAAATGATTAAATATATGCAGTACATTAATGTATTAACCATGGGGGCAACCATTTCACATAACGTTGATGGTACTGGGAGGTAAGGCCTGGTTGAGGGTGTGAGAAGAGAGAACCAAGCCATTTTGTTTTAATTCTACTGTAAAATAAACACATGCACTACACAATCATCCGATTTCAACATATTTGTTTATTAGCAAAATAGAGAAATGCAAAGTGTATAATATATAAACCTCATAACAAATGAAGATACTCTAGAATCAAAAATGAACTTACCCTCACTCTAGGACATAGTGGATAAAAGAGCTAAAAATCAGTAAATATTGACATTGTCAGTACATGGTATAGAGGTAGCGTGGAGCCTTGTACTTGAAGAATCATAGATTTTTTTTCAGTCTAAGGCTAAGGCATTTGCGCTGATTATTAGTGTCCGTGAAAAATGTGTGTGTTTGGTGGGGTTAGTCTGTTAGTGTGTATGTGTGTATGTGTTTGTCTTGTGTTAGTGTCAGCGCCAGCGCCAGCCTTAGCCTCAGTTACTAGGGAAATTTCCAAACAACTGATTTAAAGGGCTACAACCTCTACACAATAAACGGACAATGTTGACATTTACTAAATTCTAACATGTAGACCACTTTTCTGCGACAATGAAAATAAGTGAAACACACAAAACAATCCAGTGTCAGCCACCCCTGTACTGGAAGGGCATCAAACAAATACACTGAAAAACAGAGGCTGCTAACAAAAGGCGCCTAAACAGCACTACATCTCCAAGCCTCTTTACAAAAAAAGACGAGATCTTCACTCAAAAATATGGGAAAACTATACCTAACACATAAGGTAAGTAGGCGTAACTATATGTACAAGTATCTACTATCGTGATATATATGATAACTGAACAATTGTACACTTTGCATTCTGTTTGCATTGATTCGGTTTCTGTGACTGCGAACCACGATACCACGAACTCTAGCATTTCTAAAAGGACTAAAATACTAAAATAAAAGAAGGCCTTTCAACCACCTGCCTTCCTTTCTGGCCTGTGCCGTTCTCTTGGTTCGGGACCCAAGAAAACAACACGAGGCAGATTATGTAATGGTCTAGGTCCCCGACAACCACTGACCATGACATAAAACAGAAATTACAACAGATGGTGAACCAGGGAAGACCCTGTTTATAAAGAACAGAATTAACAGTAACTGACCGAATACAATTCCGGCCATCGACAGAGTCACATGAAATAAAATCAGCCACACGCCAAGCTTGTACACCACAGAAACGGGCTTTAGCTATGAGGGCAAAAGGAGCCTCCATTTACAAAATGCCTTAACGCCCTACTGAAACCAAGCTTACATTCGCCAAGTTACAAGGACATCAGACTAGCTTTAGACCAGAGCAGACACTTGTGATATTGTTTTTTACACTGTTTGAATCTTTTATGTTACCTGCAATTAGCCCAAGGGCAAGAATTTGCAATAAACTTTATATATTCTCAAACACAGGTTTAATCAAGGAGGTTTGATTGAATCTCCTTGGTTCAGTGTAATGTTAAAAAAATAACAAATATTGCTTTGCTACTGCATTCAGACAATATTGTTCAACACAAACAACTTATTATATGGGAAACGACAGTCCACCTCCTTGGTGATGCACGTGGTGTTGTCACGAAGCACGATATTGTCATGTCAGTGACGGTGACGCTTGACCTTGCCTTCCTTATGGCGTCCAGACATTTCTAACAAATAGGAGAAGAAAACGACATGCATCATTTGTCTCAACACCACTCAATGCCTGTCCAGTGGCAAATGGGAAAGCGATGTATAATTAAGGCATCTCGAATGCTAATTCAATTGCTACTACGTCAGTCAATACAGACTGCCTAAACAATATACAATGCTACTAATATGGCAAATGCTATAAGCCGACATTTTGATTTCACACAGCACATTACAATACATTCTCAAATGTCTGGTTTGCAGAGCTGATTTACATACGTACATCCAGTTATGGAATTTCATCTCAAGAAGCTTCTGAAATCCAGCTACGAGGGAAGACACTAAGACGCCTTCCGCCAGGACCACCGTCTTCCCGGATGTTGTGAAGCGCCTTCGGTGACGGTACCCGTAACGTTCAGACATTGCTGTGATATCAGTAAAAGAAAGAGACATGCATCAGCTGCTCGCTACGTCAATACCGCTGTAACAAACACAAATGGTTCAACGCTTGCCCAATGGCAAATAGGAACTGTACACAATACAGCACAATACCTTGTCTATGTCGAATCAGGCGTGCCCTGGCTGGTGATGCACCGGACGTCGTCACGAAAGCACTTGCAGTAACGGCGACACTTTGAAACCTCCATTTCCCTGTGCCTTTCTTTCCTCGCTTACCAAGCCCAGACACTTCTAGCAAATTTGATAAAAAGACATATGCATAAGCTGCCATACCACCGCTGCCACAAACCCAAAAGGCTCAGGGCAAGTACCTAGAAACTCGACACCCCAAATACTACTAGGTACTACTAGTATACAGTGACACCTGACAAACAGCCCAGGTATACATAAACTGAAATTGAAAATGTAAACTTAAACTAGTCTGCAAACACAAATGGAATGAAAAATTTATTCATTGACAAAGACTGTTGTCCAATAGTTAAAACATGTGTGCTTTCACACAATACAGTACGATACCTTGTCATAGAAGACTGCGAAGCCCATTCGCTCACGTTCGGCACCTTCCTTCGTCAGTCCTCGCCTCCCTTTCCGCGTCCAGATATTTCTTCTTACGGTGTGATAATCCTCGGGAGAAAAGACGAGACAGAAATTAAACCTAACTCAGAAATATAAGACTATATCTAACACTATACCTAAAAGAAAGCTCAGCTACGTGCATTGGCATGGCAGGAAGTTCATTTGTTTTGTCATTGTAATTTCAGCTCTAGTTTTAACATAGAAATAGCGAGAGGAATCATTATCTCTTGTTTGGTGGCAGGGTGTTGTGTGTGCTTTGATGAAATCCTAAGTAATGCTGCTTATGGCATAATGCTGCCTTTGTTTTGCTTTAATTTTCGAAAGCAATGGCCACTTCTGCTCTCATTGCTTCAGTCTGCTTCTGTGATATACAAGCCCAATGCATAGCTGATTAAGTTT
The DNA here is from genome assembly GCF_000003815.2 of Branchiostoma floridae. NCBI lineage: Eukaryota > Metazoa > Chordata > Leptocardii > Amphioxiformes > Branchiostomatidae > Branchiostoma > Branchiostoma floridae. Next base: position 41,102 of record NW_023365741.1, read on the forward strand.
CTGTGACTATGTCGACGCCGAGTTTTTTTTTTCTAAACGACTAAACTAGTAATATTAAATAGGCTCTTCAGCCACCTGTCTTTCTTTCTGGCCTGTGCCGTTCTCTTGGTTCGGGACCCAAGAAAACAACACGAGGCAGATTATGTAATAGTCTAGGTCCCCGACAACCACTGACCATGACATAAAACGGAAATGACGACAGATGGTGAACCAGGGAAAACCCAGTTTTGTAAAGAACAGAATTTGAAATAATTGACCGAATGCCATCCCGGCCATCGACACAGTCACAGAAACCAAACCAGCCACACACCAGGCCTGTACACCACAGTAACGGACTGAAGCCCTGAATGCAAAGGAGCCTCCATTTACAAAATGTTCTAATATAAACCCTTCCCGACAACATCGCTCGGAATGTCAACAGAGCACACTAAAGTACCTTACCTCCAACTAAGAGTTCATTTAACGAATCATCACAACTAATAATTTACTTCCTATCATGTCGATGAAAAGTTAGTCTCAGCCCATCCCTGCGATATATTTTCAACGGAGAAGACACGTATTAAAGTACTTAACTTAGTTTCAGGTCCCTTGGCAGGGCGTAAACTCGAGCACCGCTCTTTCTGGACGTCACCTTGATGGCACCAATAAGGTCCTGGCCATGGAAGCAACAAAGCGAAATTAGTTATTATTAGTTGATATGGGTGTCCCACCGCAATTCATCGGACAGTTGTGCTCCAAGATAGGGGTGGGACTTAACACCGGTGAGGGCTTCTCCGCAGAGGGAGTACTGAGTTAAGACGGGGTGCTTCTTACGGGTGATATGGAGGATGTGACATTTAGTGGGGTTGAACGACATAAGCCATGCTGCATTTGCCATTCTGTTAGCGCATCGAGGTCAGACTGCAGACCTAAAGCATCAGAAGGCTTGCTGATAGTTCGATAAATCAAGCAATCGTCAGCAAATAGTCGAACATGTCTACGGAATCGGGTAGGTCGTTGATATAGAGCAGGAAGAGTAGAGGGCCTAACACAATACCCTGCGGAACTCCAGATAGAGGTGACCTTGACGGCTTTAGATGTTTCACCGCCAAAGACAACCCTCTGGGTTCTCTCCGTAAGGAAAGCCCTAAGCCAAGACTGAAGGAGGCCAGAAATACCATAGTGCTCGAGATTGCTCAGCAGACGTTCGTGAGGCACGGTATCGAATGTTTTGCCAAAGTCAAGCACCGCGGCATCGACCTGTTTGTTCTGGTCTATGTTCTTGGCCAGGTCTTGGAGGGTTAGCACCAGCTGGCTCTCACAGGACAGACCCTTCCTGAAGCCGTGAAGGCTTCTTGCTTTGTTGTAGTTTATAAGGCACAAAAGGCCGCACAAATCATTTCCTTCTTATCATGCCGACGAGAAGTTAGTCCCAGCCCAATTCTGCGACATGTTTCCATTTTACACCCCATAAGACACACAAGAACTTATCTTAGTTTCAGGTCCTCTGGCGGGGCTTTTACACAGGGAAGGATCTGTCTGGACGTCACCGTACAGCTAGCCGTGGAGATGGCATCGGACAAACTCTCACCAGAATAAGTCCCACCAGGAACATTGCAGCTGCAGTTAATCCGGACTTGATGGCACCAATAAGATCCTGGAAGAAAAGAAGTGAAATAACAATTAGTTCAATTGCAAGACAGATTAACGTCAAGAAACGATTAAGGCAATATATAAGGCACAGGTATGCATTGCATGTAAGCGCAGCTATCGATTTTTGAACTAACATTGTACTGATAATAAGTTATACAAAACGCACGCGTATAAACACACATAAAGACACTCTGTGAAGAACGACCAAACTAACCTGTTAAAAGGTAGGATGCTGAAAGGACAAAGGACTCCGTCACCGCGCGGCCGTGATGTTGTTCTGTACTGGTAAGCTGCGAGGTTTATATTATAAGCCCGTCAACTCAGACAGCTGGCAGACGAGTGACGCGACACTGTCTAGTCTAAAAATACCCCGTGGTGTCATTGGTCAAAAGAATGCACTTCTTCGATTGGCTATCTGAAATAATGAAATTGATTACAGCACACGACCAGGACCAATGATGCCTGAGGGATGACTGATTGCTTGACCAATCACAGACCAGTAATTATTTTCACCTGTGTTGGACACACCTTTGTTCGCACGGCACGAAAAACGGTATTTAAGGATGCTGAAACCATGCGTAATGTTGACGTATTTTCCTCCTTTACGGATCTATACACCACTTATACGAGTACGTAAATATTGCCTTTAAGTGGTCTTTCTGTAGGTCCGTGTTAGTCCTTATTTTCCGGTTTTCCCGTTGTCTTTCAGCAGCTTAAAGATGTCGTAAATGATTTTTAAAACCCCCTTAAAACTTGTTTAAAGTTCACGTTTATTTGATCTAAAGCCTCTTTACGTCTCATATACAATTGCATTAAGTGGATTATAACGTGTGTTTTAGTGCCTTTTCAGCAGCTTAAAGTTGCCATAAATATCTATTAAAACGCCCTTAAGACATGTTTAAACTTCACGTATATTTGATCTAAAGCCTATTTACGTCTCATATACGTGTACATTAAGAGGATTATAACGTGTGTTTAGGTGCCTTTTCAGCAGTTTAAAGTTGCCATAAATATCTATTAAAACGCCCTTAAGACATGTTTAAACTTCACGTATATTTGATCTAAAGCCTATTTACGTCTCATATACGTGTACATTAAGAGTATTATAACGTGTGTTTAGGTGCCTTTTCAGCAGTTTAAAGTTGCCATAAATATCTATTAAAACGCCCTTAAGATATGTTTAAACTTCACGTTTATTTGATCTAAAACCTCTTTACGTCTCATATACGTGTTCATTAAGTGGATTATAACGTGTGTTTAGGTGCCTTTTCAGCAGCTTAAATTTGCCATAAATACTTATTAAAACGCCCTTAAGACATGTTTAAACTTCACGTTTATTTGATCTAAAGCCTATTTACGTCTCATATACGTGTGAATTAAGAGGATATAATGTGTCTATATTTTTCTTTTTAGCAGCTTAAAGTTGTCATAAATACGTACCAAAACACCCTTAAGACATGTTTAAAGTTCCCTCTGTACGTCTCATATACGTGTACATTAAGGTGTGGATAAGTGCCATTTTAGGAGAATAATCATTAGCACATTTCAAAGCAAGAAAATACAATGGATGAAACTTTAAAATTTTATTGAATTACGAGAAAATATTACATGGAAAAGTAAAAAAACCTACAGCCTACTAGGTATTTGTGGCCTTTCATTCTGATGTAGTCGGCAGTTGAAACAATCACAACGGTTGCGCAATTCCGTGCAGCAGTCCACAGTCCCATTTCCAGAGTCGGGTGAAGCGTCTCGGCGTAAGTTAAAAAGAGGACACAGTCATGTACAGTTCCATCTGGTCACCACAGGAATAAGAATCCGGTAAGATCTAGAGTATCCTAGAGTAGTGGCCGATATGACTCGTGTTGTTGGATGGTCCTGGATTCTGTGAACGCGAAACATGTTCAGCTTGCAGTGTCGGCTTCTATTAATCCGGATGGTGCAAGGGCCGTGATTTCCATTCTGTGTCGATTTCCAACAACAACAGCTTGTACAGAATGATAGCCACCTCGTATCTTTGAGTCAAATTCCGTCACCGGGGGTCCTAGGCGGTAAAAGCGGTGTCGCGGCCACAACTTGCGGGCTAGAGCAGGCCCAAACTTTCTTCAATACTTCTCTTCAAAAATGAACGCCTGGAAAATAACCGCTCCTTGTCGTACGTATGGCCCGTAAATTTGAACCCCCCCACTCTTTTCTGCCATTGGATACTTCCTATCACATGACACAGCTGTGCCACAGACGGACCAAGGAAGTTCAACCTCCTTGGACGGACGGAGGCGTGCGCCCCATGGCGAGTACGAAATAACGCTGAATAAATTTACATCTTGCCTGCCCAAACAAACACGAGCAACACGAGAAGACACCGCCTGTGTGCACAAACTGTTCTTTCTCGACGCTTGCTTGTAGATAAAGAAATAAACATATTTCGTACATTTACCTGTAGTAAGAACTGCTTGCCGTTTTATAGAGAAAACACAACTCACTGCACAAAACGGTATACCTACTACATCCTTATTCTTCAAGCAGAGGTTGAGTCGCGGAGATATTCATAGCAGTAGTCGGGATTTCTACCGTCTCTTAGCTCGAGTGTCAACATGCCACAAAGAAAACCTCACCCTGATTTAGACCCTGGAATTTCAGAACATATATGCGGTATAAAATAAAAAGGAAAGGGTCTCCTCCTGTTCGCATAAACTGCGCTTCAAACATGCCGTATGTTCAGCAGAAAAAGGCACCGTTTCATAAAACCTTTGAGACGGTATTAGCTAATAGATAAAACGGGGGTAGTACCCCCAAATTTGCTTAACCCTCATCCGACCGTATGGGGTCATTTTTGACCCCAGGCGTATCTTTTAATCTGCCATAGCAACATTTTTCATCAGAGAAAAAATTCCTTCCATGAATTTGTTTGTATACATGTCTTACAACATCTACCAATTTTTCGCCGAGTTTTGCCCATTATTGTATAAGCTATACTTGAAAGTTTGTGTCTTGTTCGGTGGGGTCAAAAATGACCCCAGCCAATAATGAATCATTAATTACATCAATATCAAGATATTTCAATAAAATGACAGGCATTCCTCATTATTGCTATTACAGTAACAGGTTATAGTTGCTTAGATGAGTAAACACCGAATATTTTGAAAGAAATTTAGTATTTTAGTGTAAAACACGGTTTTTCGACATTCTGCATAAATTATGATAATACGAACTAATTACCTATGCTAATGAAAGTGAAAATGTTTCCAATTAATTAAAAAACAATATATGGACAGAATGTGCAGAAGGAACCTACAAGAAAGATCTTTGCGGGAAAATTGACAAGGTTATTGTATGTATGTGTTTAGATGGCGGAATATGGTGCATAATTAAGTAATAAATTCGTTACTTTTCACAAATATTGTATTTTTTCTTGTTAAATAACATTATTATGCTATCAGTGTTATTGCATCATCACAATTATTGTTTAGAAATTGATTAAACAAAACATTGTTTAAGTCAGTTGAGTATGGTAGATTTTCAGAGCAAATGAGGTTTTTCCTCATTTTCTGCATAAATTATGATAATGAGTAATAACTATTGACACCGAAACTTGTCAAAATATTTTTCATAGGTTAGTGAAACAGTAAATACATAGAAATGACAAAATAAGCCAGCAGAAATGTGTCTATGAGCAAAACAAAATGGGGTCAAAAATGACCCCATACGGTCAGATTCGTCGTAAAAATGTAACGGTCGGATGAGGGTTAAGCTACGCGGATTCAAAGATTAAACATGTCGTATGTTCAACAGAAATACGCAACATTTCATATACGTCTTGGCAACATGGAAGCTAAACGGGGGAGGTCTCCCCTAGTTCGCTTAAACTGCGCGAATTCAAAGATTAAATATGTCGTATGTTTTACAGAAATACGCAACATTTCATATACGCTTTGGCAGCAGATAAGCTAAATGGGGGAGGTCTCCCCTAGTTCGCTTAAACTGCGCGGATTCAAAGATTAAACTTGTTGTATGTTTTACAGAAATACGCAACATTTCATATACGTCTTGACAACATAAAAGCTAAACGGGGGAGGTCTCCCCTAGTTCGCTTAAACTGCGCGGATTCAAAGATTAAACATGTCGTATGTTCAACAAAAATACGCAACATTTCATATACGTTTTGGCAGCATATAAGCTAAACGGGGGGGGTCTCCCCTAGTTCGTTTAAACTGCGCGGATTCAAAGATTTAACTTGTTGTATGTTTTACAGAAATACGCAACATTTCATATACGTCTTGACAACATAAAAGCTAAACGGGGGAGGTCTCCCCTAGTTCGCTTAAACTGCGCGGATTCAAAGATTAAACTTGTATGTTTTACAGAAATACGCAACATTTCATATACGTTTTGACAACATAAAAGCTAAACGGGGGAGGTCTCCCCTAGTTCGCTTAAACTGCGCGGATTCAAATATTAAATATGTCGTATGTTTTACAGAAATACGCAACATTTCATATACGTCTTGGCAACATATAAGCTAAACAAGGTAGGTCTCCCCTAGTTCGCTTAAACTGCGCGGATCCAAAGATTAAACATGTCGTATGTTCAACAGAAATACGCAACATTTCATATACGTTTTGGCAGCATATAAGCTAAACGGGGGAGGTCTCCCCTAGTTCGCTTAAACTGTGCGGATTCAAATATTAAACATGTATGTTTTACAGAAATACGCAACATTTCATATACGTTTTGGCAACATATAAGCTCCCCTAGTTCGCTTAAACTGCGCGGATTCAAAGATTAAACTTGAATGTTTTACAGAAATACCCAACATTTCATATACGTTTTGGCAGCATATAAGCTAAACGGGGGAGGTCTCCCCTAGTTCGCTTAAACTGTGCGGATTCAAATATTAAACATGTCGTATGTTCAAAAGAAATACGCAACATTTCATATACGTTTTGGCAACATATAAGCTAAACGGGGGAGGTCTCCCCTAGTTCGCTTAAACTGCGCGGATTCAAATATTAAACATGTCGTATGTTCAAATGAAATACGCAACATTTCATATACGGCTTAGCAAATATATTAACGGGGGAGGTCTTCCCTTCTTTGCGTAAATGACGTTTCGAAATAAATTATATATATGGCATCCTTCGGTCAATATTGACCATGGTATACGCAACATCTCATATAACGTAAAATAGCGCATATAAGCTAACCGTGAGAGGTTCTCCCCTGTTCGAATTAAACCTTGCGCACAGAAAGTTTGAATACGTCAAATGCTTTCGGAATAGCTGAAAAACACAGAAGATTATTGTATTTGACTTTGTATTGTATTGTATTTGTATTTGCTGAGGTATAAACATAACATTTTGTACCAGAAAGCGCAATAATTTTCAGTTTTGACTGTTATAAAACGCAATGTTTTATCTCACACCAGACAAAGGCTTATTACATTTGACTTAGCCGGTTAACATGTATTTTGTAACAGATCTAGAGAAACGGTATTTGTCCGTTTTGACAGAAAATATTTTTGAGACATTTAAGTTGTCTCTTCGGCATACTAAAATACATGTAAAATTCACGTAAAGAAACACAACAGATTAAGTTAGATTTACAAACGCTGAAATCTTCCGTAAATGCCAAATGTATGTTTCCGATGCCTTTAATAGATCTTAAAATCTGCTGAAATATTTCTCCGCCTTTAAGGGCTTCATACGTATCTCTGAAACTTTGCTTAAAAAGTTGTTTTCGTGCTGTGTCGTCTCCCCAGACCATTTTCATTCAATTCTTTTACAACGTGAGACCGTAACTTTACCCGCGTCTTCTCACGGACTCGCACCGTAACCAGAAATATCTAACATGCATTGGCATAATACCGGCCGTAAGACTTATACCGGCCGATAAAAAATAATAAAGGGTTAATGCCCCGGCCCGAGG
>NW_023365741.1:53336-108885 GCF_000003815.2 Branchiostoma floridae
TGAAAATGAAATGTTTACCTAACACCATACAAAAATTGGACAAGCTGGGAACACGATCACTTATGATACCAAATAACACATTAACAAAGTAGCATGTAAATAATTCACAGTGTGCTTAAAATACCAATCCTGTACCTGTATCCAAAATTTTGTAACAATCCTACAATCCCAAAATAAATGAATGTCTGATTCTTCCTCTTCTGTGCAATAACTGCAAAGTGATGTATCTATTACCCCCCACCTATGCAATATCTTATTGGTAGTTAGAAATTTAAATAGTAACTTGTATTGAAACATGCGTAGTTGGGAATCAATGGTAACTTTATAGGGTAAACTGTATACTATTTTCCATTGTATGGGTGTGTTTAAGTATTCCCCCCACGAGTATTGGATCCGGTCAGAGATATCCCATAGCCTGGCGTCAGACATGAAAAATGAATACAAATGTTTATTGATGTTTGGAAATTGAAGCCAGTTTATGTTTCTACACGCCGGAACACAAACCCTTAACTCTGGTGACACCTGTCGTAGTAAATGTTTCCAATTGCTAGGAATTGCTGATATGATTTGATTATACTTAAACTCTGCACATGTGTCCCCAAATTTTAATAGTAAGTCTTGGAAAGTTAAAAGCTTATTTTGTGAGTCTAAAATATCATTTACAAAGACTACCCCCCTGTTGTATAGTGACATCAAAAAGCATGGTTTTCCGGATATGCGAATGTGTGAATTTAGGCAGATAGGCTGTTGTTTCACTTCCTGTGCAGTCTCTGGAGGGCGTAGTTGAAACTTTAGCCACGCCTGTATGACATGCCTAAAGAATTGACTGATTTGTGCCTTTTCTTTCATAACTATTTCGAAATCACGAAGTGTGAGTTGCGAAAAGGGAAATACATTAGTTGTAAATAAAACACTTGAGCAAAGTAGCAGTTTAGAGCAGAACCATTTATCATTATGGTACAACTTGGGCACCCAAGAAGCCTTCAGGGTAAGATCAACAGCCTGCAAGTTCCTAAGTTTGAGACCGCCATATTCGTAGAGATTATAAACTGTTTTTCTTTTCACTCGTTCTGGTCCACCACTCCACAGAAACTTAAATATTTTTTTCTCAAACCTCTCGAAGAAAGAGGGAGGTGGAGAAGGAAGGGATTGAAACAAGAAGATAAATTGCGACACTATCAGGGAATCAATTAGAGTAACCTTACCTAGAAGAGAAAGTAGTTTTCCTTTCCAGGGATTTAAAAGCTTATCTATCTTTGATTCTTTTCGGTCAAAATTCAAAGCAACAATATCTGATAGATACTTGGGGATATGGATTCCTAAAATGTCTACAGGGCCATCTGTCCACTGTAATGGTAGTAAGCAAGGAATAAAGAAGTTGGTGTCTCTTAACACTTTATTACGCAGAGTATCGGTATTTGTCGGTTAGACACAAAGTTGCCATCGGACAGAATCGCATCTTCTCCCAGTAACTTTACAACCGTTTGCCGGTCTTGCAACACATTTTCTTTAGTCCTATAACTTTACAAGTCGGATTATCGGTAGTTGCCGGTTAGACACAAAGTTTCCACCGGACATAATCGCATCTTCTCCCAGTAACTTTACAACCTTTGGCCGGTCTTGCAACACATTTTCTTTAGTCCTATAACTTTACAAGTCGGATTATCGGTAGTTGCCGGTTAGACACAAAGTTTCCACCGGACAGAATCGCATCTTCTCCCAGTAACTTTACAACATTTGGCCGGTCTTGCAACACACTTTCCTCGGTCCTAAACCATCTATGCATCGCCCTGCATGTCCTGCAAGTGCTCACGCCAACACTCGGGGCGCAAACTGACGTGGCATACGGACACGTTGCACATCTCGCATTTGTAGACAGTCTCGAACGGTCTGCACCGTTTCGCTCGTGGCATATGACGGCCAGCTTTTGCGCAGTAACGACAGGCTTTAGTGGGTTTCCCTTGGCTTATCTGCCGGTGGTTGCCGATGACTCCTGGCAGGGCCACGCTCGCAGTGGGTGTTCGGTGCCTTGCGGAGAAATTGCCGATTAGCTGCCGCACTAACGCCCGTCGAAAGCTCAGCTGGGCAACCCTATGTGCTGGGAGATCCTGTCTGCCAGCAGTGTATATCTTCCAGTTCAAGAAGGCGTTCACCACAGCTTTGTTCATGGCGTACCAGAAGATTTGCCTGTGCCATTTCTTCGAAGGCCGACCGAATTCGTACCCTGCCCGGAGCTGGTCGGCTGTGTCCACCGCCTTGTAGTGGAGATTGTACATGTTCATCGCTGCAGGACATGTCACCTCTAGTCGGGTAGCACCACTGGGACCCTTGCATCGCCTGGTGGTTAGTTCGTCGGGAGCACAGACACTAGTTCCCGTAGAAAGCAGTATGAGCGATTTGGTGTCTTGCCATTTCACAACCGTTACCGGCCCGTCGTGGTACCGGACAGAAGTGCCTCTCGGTACACTCTTAGGATAGGGGTCTGGGAACTTCAGCAATGGCGGCCTGCCTGGCCCAGGCCCAGGTTTGCGTGGAACGGGATGCCCTTCCGTCGGTAGGCCTGACGCATTTCGTCTCACCGTCCCCACAATGTAAGTGTCTTTGGTGAAAAGGTAATCTGCCAGTTGGACTCCTGTGTAGTAGGAATCGCAATAAACGGTGCGGTAGCATCCCTGAAATGGCATCGTCAGTCTATTGACGACTCGGGCGGGCTTCAGATCAAGAGGGCTGACATATTCGTCACCAATGCCGTGCATGCATCTTTCGTCCGGCGACATGTCCTCTGGGTCCGCACGCCCTCCACACACTTCGTCGGACAATATGTAGCCGTCTGTCTCAGCCAGAGCTCGGAGACAGTATCCATACTTTGTCGGCTTCGAAGGGTTGTAGCGCCGAAGACTGTGCCTTCCCCTAAACGCTACTGTCGCTTCGTCAACTACGAGATGCTCGCCGACATGGCGGGCACGGCAACTATTCCGACTGACCCTCTCCATAACTTTGCGTACCTTCATAACTCGGTCCAACTTCTCCCTTGCTTTAAAACTCTTCAGACGCTCGCTGCCAGGAGGACAGAACCCTTCGGGGGAGTAGTGAAGGTACCGCAAGATTTGACGAAAACGATGAGAAGGAAAAGTCCTTTTCATCAGCGTACACCCAACGTCATCGTCATCAGACCAGTACAAATCGAGTCTCGGTTGGTACGTGTAGCCGGCGCATATCATGCAGCCCAAAAAGGCTTTCAGCTCGGTGGTCGAGGTGGGTGACCAACGCGAGCGCCTTTCTTTGCGGAATACCCTTCGCCTCTGCCGGGCGTACCTATTGGTGCAACGCACGATATACCGGATAAGATACTGGTCCAACACCTCCAGAAAGAAAGACAGTTCATTCCGGTTGTCCTCGGCTCGCCTCGGGCCGACGGGCCCGGGTGCCCTGAATTTCTGGGGCTTGTACGGATGAACCTCACCGGCACTGACGGATGCCCACGGCCGTTCAGCTCGACCCCTCGCTTTGTTCCGTCGTGAAAACTCCCCGACTCGGGCACCTCTGACCTGCTTCGTGACGGAATACAAGTCAAAATCGTCGCTGTCGTCGCTGTCGACCTCCCCAGCGATATTCTGCCCAACAGTTCCATTCGCCCCAGCCGCCTCGGCTCTCTCAGCCACCGCTGCTTCCCGGAGATACATTTCAATGTCCTCCTCTATCTCTTCGTCGTCCCCGCTTGCCATCTCCTAAAACATACGAACATTCCCCTCCTTATTGGTCCGTGAGCAATCAAATCAACATCCCACAACAGCTCACAGATCAATCGCCCTACCATGAACAATGGACCACGGCTTAACGTCCTGTCCTAAGGACTGCAACCCTTTCCGGTAGCGTGCATGTCGGGTGAACGACACAGCCGGGATCGAACCCACGGCTTCTAGTTCCAGAGGCAAGGCCGCTAACCACTGGACTACGCGCGCTACCTAGGTAGGCAGAGCGACCCACGACATGGTCAGACACCCTGTAGAGCACTTTTTTGAAAAACCACCGAGACACGGTCTCGGGGTTGGTCTCGGCACCGGGAGGCCGAACTTAGGCCGAAAAAAGCGCGCTGCGCCCGCCTGTGGTGGACACGGCGCCCGCTACGAGGTAGTCATCGGCGGCGAGAGGCGCCTCCAACCGCCGCCGACCTCGTTCCGCCGCCATGAGCTGCCGGTCACCCCTATGGCCGACATCCGGTCATGCATCCGATGTAACAAGGCCTGTACAAAGGAACCGTGCCTTGGCGTCACCTCGAGGCTCGGCGGGACCTTCCTGCCACCGCCGCATCGTGCTCGCTCGCATGGCCAGCCCGGGGCTTCCTCTGACACGATTGCAGTCGGGCGGTGCAAAGGTCACACACCGCCCGCCCAAGGCTTCACCGCTGCCCGGTGCAAAGCCCGTTGGACCCGCCAAACAGGGAAAAGTCACCGGGCAAGCCCGTCTTTTCACCGTGCGGAAATCTTGCCCGCTCAGCCACGGTCCCTGTCGACCAGTCCCGGACTGGCCAGCCATCGGCAGAAACCCGTCAGGGTCCGCGGAAGGCTGGCTGACTCCGAACAGGTCAAAAAGCGTCCACTCTCTCAATGTAGATTGTGCGACCTACAACATGGTCAGACACCCTGTAAAGCACTTTTTTGAAAAACGCTCCACGGGGTGGGTGCCGGAGCCTGGTGACCTGATCACCGCTGGCAATCCGGACCCGACCCGGTCGACCCCGACCAAGATCGGAGGAGTCCTTACCGGCGAGCCCGCCTCCCGGGCATTGCCGAGCGGCCTTGCTCAGCGTGCCGGCCACTGCCCCCGCCGGCGTGCCCCCGGGCTCTCCGTCGGCAACGGGCCCGACCAACATTGGAGGAGTACTTACCGGCGAGCCCGCCTACCGGGCATTACCGAGCGGCCTTGCTCGGCGTGCCGGCCACTGCCCCCGCCGGCGTGCCCCAGGGCTCTCCGTCGGCAACGGGCCCGACCAACATTGGAGGAGTTCTTGCCGGCGAGCCCGCCTGCCGTGCATTACCGAGCGGCCTTGCTCAGCGTGCCGGCCACTGCCCCCGCCGGCGTGCCCCCGGGCTCTCCGTCGGCAACGGGCCCGACCAACATTGGAGGAGTTCTTGCCGGCGAGCCCGCCTGCCGGGCATTACCGAGCGGCCTTGCTCAGCGTGCCGGCCACTGCCCCCGCCGGCGTGTCTCCGAGGTCTTGGTCGGCAACGGGCCCGACCAACATTGGAGGAGTCCTTACCGGCGAGCCCGCCTGCCGGGCATTACCGAGCGGCCTTGCTCGGCGTGCCGGCCACTGCCCCCGCCGGCGTAACCCCGGGCTCTCCGTCGGCTTCGGGCCCGACGAACATGGGAGGAGTTCTTGCCGGCGAGCCCGCCTACCGGGCATTACCGAGCGGCCTTGCTCGGCGTGCCGGCCACTGCCCCCGCCGGGCAACGGCGTGCCGGCCACTGCCCCCGCCGACCAACATTGGAGGAGTCCTTACCGGCGAGCCCGCCTGCCGGGTGCCGGCCACTGCCCCCGCCGGCAACGGGCCCGACCAACATTGGAGGAGTTCTTGCCGGCGAGCCCGCCTGCCGGGCATTACCGAGCGGCCTTGCTCAGCGTGCCGGCCACTGCCCCCGCCGGCGTGCCCCCGGGCTCTCCGTCGGCAACGGGCCCGACGAACATTGGAGGAGTCCTTACCGGCGAGCCCGCCTGCCGGGTATTACCGAGCGGCCTTGCTCGGCGTGCCGGCCACTGCCCCCGCCGGCGTGTCTCCGAGGTCTTGGTCGGCAACAGGCCCGACCAACATTGGAGGAGTCCTTACCGGCGAGCCCGCCTGCCGGGTATTACCGAGCGGCCTTGCTCGGCGTGCCGGCCACTGCCCCCGCCGGCGTGTCTCCTCAGGCTCGGTCGGCAACGGGCCCGATCAACATTGGAGGAGTTCTTGCCGGCGAGCACGCCTGCCGGGCATTACCGAGCGGCCTTGCTCAGCGTGCCGGCCACTGCTCCCGCCGGCGTACGCCCGGGCTCTCCGTCGGCCTCGGGCCCGACCAACATTGGAGGAGTTCTTGCCGGCGAGCCCGCTTGCCGGGCATTACCGAGCGGCCTTGCTCAGCGTACCGGCCACTGCCCCCGCCGGCGTACCCCCGGGCTCTCCGTCGGCCTCGGGCCTCCGATCTTCTAATCGGCGGAGACACCCCAGTATCGAGGGGTGCCCCCCTGGACACCCGTGACACGGGCTCGCAGGGAAGACATTCTACAGAGCACAGTCTCTACCGGGGAGAGCGTCTCCGCCAGGAAGCTGAACACATAGAAAGCCTGTCGTTCGGCACTATCGTTTCCGAGACGTGGAAGGTGCCCTTCGTGGTGAAGGGCGCAAACGAGCGGAAGGGCTGGGGGTCGCTCCGCGAACCGGGACCCGCTGCGAAGACCGCCTCACGCCCCCTGAGCATCCCTGCCGGCCGGCCGGACCCGGTTAGACGCAGAGGGGACGGTGACGCCCGCCCTTCTCTTTAAGACCTCGGGGAGTGTAGCATCCGGTCGAGACCGCCGGTGGCTGGCCGGCGGGACCGAGACAGCAGTCCTCCCCTCTGCCCAAAGGAGGCCTTGGACCGCGGGACGCCCGCTCGAAGTCCGACGCTTAAGGTTAGGCCACTCGTCCGCAAGACCGATTGCATTGAGTCAGAGACTGAAACGCCACGCCGGGGTGCCGGGGAAGAGCCGTCTCACCTAGGCCCCGCCGTGAGACTAAACCGCGACCCCATTCCGCGCAAACCCGCGACGCGTCGCCCCTCCGCCAGGATATAGGTGCTCCCATTTTCGCTCGCCCGCCCTAAACTTTTCGCCGGGAGGACCTAACTCCGTCCTCGACCAGGCTACTCGGAGCGGCTCGCTGATTGAGTCTGGGGAACGACGGGCGCTCAATGAAGGCCCCCGACCAACGTTCCAAGGGAGCTGCCGGGTCCCGCCGCCGAGCGGGTCGGCCTGGGCGCTCCTGACTCTCCGCCCGCGCTCGACGTCGTCTTAAGACGGACGAGAAGCGATTGACGCGAGAGCACCGTCGGAGCGCCACCTTGTCGAGGCGGTAAGGAAGAGTGGGTCGGGGCGGGAGGCCAGGGGCACCGCCCGCTCCTTGCCACGAGGTGTGCAAAGAGCAACACTAGGAGTGGAGTGCACGTGCTTGTGCGGCCGTCCGTCCGGACGGGCTCGCTTCGTACCCAACGCTCTTCGCAGTCTCTACTGGGGAGTGCCAGCTCGATTGTCCGGGGCGCAAGTCGGACGGCGGAGTTGCGCCGGGCCCGGTCGGGGTCGCGTGGTGAAACAACTCCCCACGGCCCATCCAAGCGAGGCGTCGCCAGTCCGAGAAGCATTCGGGTTCGGACGCGAGAGACACCGCAGGAGGGAACTGCGAAAACCTGAACTTCGGAGGACGAAGCTACACCGATCGCAGCGTGGACACCAGCTTCGACAGACCCCAGCAGCGCGTCACACCACCGCGCTACTAAGAGAGCGGCGTTGTGACGCGATTGAAGGTGAAACCAACCCTCGTTTTTCATCTTTGATTTCGCAACGAAAGCTTGTCATTTGCCTCTCGGCACCACCGTTTCAGGGACGTGAGTGTCGCCCTTCATGGTGAAGGGCGCAAACGAGCGGAAGGGCTGGGGGTCGCTCCGCGAACCGGGACCCGCTGCGAAGACCGCCTCACGCCCCCTGAGCATCCCTGCCGGCCGAACCCGGTTAGACGCAGAGGGGACGGTGACGCCCGCCCTTCTCTTTAAGACCTCGGGGAGTTTAGCATCCGGTCGATACCGCCGGTGGCTGGCCGGCGGGACCGAGACAGCAGTCCTCCCCTCTGCCCAAAGGAGGCCTTGGACCGCGGGACGCCCGCTCGAAGTCCGACGCTTAAGGTTAGGTCACTCGTCCGCAAGACCGATTGCATCGAGTCAGAGACCGAAACGCCAAGCCGGGGTGCCGGGGAAGAGCCGTCTCACCTAGGCCCCGCCGTGAGACTAAACCGCGACCCCATTCCGCGCAAACCCGCGACGCGACGCCCCTCCGCCAAAACATAGGTGCCCATTTTCGCTCGCCCGCCCTAAACTTTTCGCCGGGAGGACCTGACTCCGTCCTCGACCAGGCTACTCGGAGCGGCTCGCTGATTGAGTCTGGGGAACGACGGGCGCGCACTCAAGGCGCCCGACCAACGTTCCAAGGGAGCTGCCGGGTCCCGCCGCCGAGCGGGTCGGCCTGGGCGCCCCTGACTCTCCGCCTGCGCTCGCCGCCGTCTTAAGACGGACGACAAGCGATTGACGCGAGAGCACCGTCGGAGCGCCACCTTGTCCAGGGCGTAAGGAAGAGTGGGTCGGGGTGGGAGGCCAGGGGCACCGCCCCGCTCTTGCCACGAGGTGTGTACAAGTAGACACGAGTGTCTACTTTGTATGGTAATGAACCTTCCGCAAGTTCACCTACGGAAACCGTTACGAGTTTTACTTCCCTTAAATGATCAAGTTTGATCGGTTTCTCAGCGATCCTCCCGGCGGTTGCCAAAGAGGGCCGACCTCACAAAACCATTCAATCGGTAGTAACGACGGGCGGTGTGTACAAAGGACAGGGACTTAATCAACGCGTGCTGATGACACGCATCTACTGGGAATACCTCGTTCATGGGAATTAATTCCAATTCCCAGTCCCTATCACGAAGGCGGTTCAGCAGGTTACCCGCACCTTTCGGCGAAGGCGAAACACTCGCTGATGCCTTCATTGTAGCGAGCGTGTGGTCCCGGACATGTAAGGGCATCACAGACCGTAATTGCTCCATCTCGTCTTTGGCTAACAGCCAGCTGGTACCTCTAGTTACGGCGAGATCGAGCGGGATCGCCGAACCAGAGCTAGAGCAACCCCCGTCAACAGCCATGCACCACCATCCACAGAATCAAGAAAGAACTCGCAATCTGTCAATCCTTACTGTGTCCGGGCCGGGTGAGTTTCCCCGTGTCGAGTCAAATTAAGCCGCAGGCTCCACTCCTGGTGGTGTCCTTCCGTCAATTCCTTCAAGTTTCAGCTTTGCAACCATACTTCCCCCGGAGCCCGAAAACTCAGGTTTCCCGGGAGCAACCCGTCGGGTCACCGAAGCAACGCCGGCGGATCGCTGGTTGGCATCGTTTATGGTTGTGACTAGGGCGGTGTCTTATCGCCTTCGCGCCCACAACTTTCGTTCTTGATCAATGAAAACATTCTTGGCAAATGCTTTCGCAGTGGTTCGTCTTGCGGCGATCCAAGAATTTCACCTCTCCCGCCGCAATACGAATGCCCCCGTCCGTCCCTCTTGATCATTACCTCACGTTCCGAAACCCAACGAAATAGGAACCGAGGCCCTATTCCATTATTCCATGCACCACAATTCAGGCGCCAGGCCTGCTTTGAACACTCTAATTTTTTCAAAGTAAACGCTCCGGTACCTCGAGGCACTCAGTGAAGAGCACCGGGGAGAATCCGGCAGGAAAGGCCGGGGACGAGCAGTGACACGCCTCGCGGCGGACCGCAAGCCCGGTCCCAAGATCCAACTACGAGCTTTTTAACAGCAACAACTTTGATATACGCTATTGGAGCTGGAATTACCGCGGCTGCTGGCACCAGACTTGCCCTCCAATAGATCCTCGTTAAAGGATTTAAAGCGTACCCATTCCAATTACGGGGCCTCGAAAGAGTCCCGTATTGTTATTTTTCGTCACTACCTCCCCGAGTCGGGAGTGGGTAATTTGCGCGCCTGCTGCCTTCCTTGGATGTGTTAGCCGTTTCTCAGGCTAACTCTCCGGAACCGAACCCTGATTCCCCGTCACCCGTTGCCACCATGGTAGGCACAGAACCTACCATCGATAGTTGATAGGGCAGACATTCGAATGATCTGTCGCCGGTCCGAAGACCGTGCGATCGGCTGGGTTATCCAGAGTCACCAAAGGACCAGGGCGAACCCCTGGTTGGATCTTGGTCTAAATAAATGCACGCCAAACCGTGAGGTCGGCGCTTCTTCCGCATGTATTAGCTCTAGAATTACCACAGTTATCCATGTAGGATGTGACGATCAAAGGAACCATAACTGATTTACTGAGCCATTCGCAGTTTCACTGGGACAGTTGAACTTGCACGTGCATGGCTTAATCTTTGAGACAAGCATATGACCACTGGCAGGATCAACCAGGTAGCGAGGACGCCCTGGTGGCAAGGCGGGCGGGCGTCACAGTCGCGCCGGGAGACGCTCTAGGCGTCTCGACCGGGACCGCGCCAAGCACCCGAGAACCGCCACCGCCAAAGTCCGTAGCTACAGTAAATTGGGAATGCGCAGCGGTGCCGCAAACCCACGGGAGCCTGAGCGCAGAACTCCCGACCACACCTGACCGTTGCTTCCCTTCAACGCCCGAGCCGTCCCCGCGAGGGAACGGTCCCGCACTCTCACGACCGACGCGTCTGCCGAGCAGACGGACGGCCGGGTCTCGAACTGCCAAGACCGCAAGGCGTACTCGCACGCAGACGGAAGGGGCGAGCCGTCGCCGTTTGGGTCCCTGGTTGACCCGGGCGCTGCCTCCGCGGAGGCCGGCCCCGGCGCTGCTTCCGGACGCCCTCGGCACGGCCGTCCTCGCCCGCAGGAACGGAGGAACGGCCGCCTTCCTAGCCGGTTGTCGACCTCCGGCTGCCCTCGCGGGGAGTGGCAGCCTGGTCGGCGGGGTAGCAAAACGACTGGCGCCTCATAAAGGCAAGTAGGAACGACGGGCGCGCACTCAAGGCGCCCGAACGTGGGGCCCGCGCTTTTTACGGGCCCGAC
Organism: Branchiostoma floridae; assembly: GCF_000003815.2. Taxonomy (NCBI): domain Eukaryota; kingdom Metazoa; phylum Chordata; class Leptocardii; order Amphioxiformes; family Branchiostomatidae; genus Branchiostoma; species Branchiostoma floridae. The sequence goes on from NW_023365741.1 coordinate 64,157, forward strand.
TACGTTCCAAGAGTGGTTCGGTGCGGGCGGACCGCCCGCTCCATACCACGAGCTCACGTTCTTGCTCAACGACAACAAGAACTTGTCTTGCGGCTAAGAATGCAGGCTGTATCACTTCACCTCTCCTGTCTCAAAAACGAGGTGTGCCACAATTAGACACTGTTTGGCAACGCTTGCTCGCACGCAGGTAGAAATGGCGGTGGACCCAGACTCAGCCTCCGCGGAGGAAGTGTCCGAGGTGCTACTTATGGAAACCGCCGACAAGTAGGATGTCGACCTCCGGCTGCCCTCGCTGGGAGTGGCAGCCTGGTCGGCGGGGCAGCAAAACGACTGGCGAGAGAGTGTGCGATCACTCGCCACTCGCTGCCGTTTCCCGAGCCAGTCAAAAAACGACCACTCTCTCAAGGTAGATTGAGCGACCCACGACATGGTCAGACACCCTGTAGAGCACTTTTTTGAAAAACGCTCCACGGGGTGGGTGTCGGGGCCTGGTGACCTGATCACCGCCGGCTGTCCGGACCCGACCCGGCTCTCGGTCATCAACGGCACCAACCAACATTGGAGGAGTCTCTGCCAGCGAGCCAGCCTGCAGGGCATTACCGAGCGGCCTTGCTCGGCGTGCCGGCCACTGCCCCCGCAGGCGAGGCCCTGCACTCTCGGTCGGCAACGGGCCCGACCAACATTGGAGGAGTCCTTACCGGCGAGGAACGCCTGCCGGGCATTACCGAGCGACCTTGCTCGCCGTGCCGGCCACTGCCCCCGCCGGCGTGTCTCCGCGGTCTTCATCGGCAACGGGCCCGACCAACATTGGAGGAGTCCTTACCGGCGAGGAACGCCTGCCGGGCATTACCGAGCGACCTTGCTCGGCGTGCCGGCCACTGCCCCCGCCGGCGTGTCTCCGCGGTCTTCATCGGCAACGGGCCCGACCAACATTGGAGGAGTTCTTGCCGGCGAGTGCCGGGTTAAAAGTCCCCCGCCGGCCAAGCAGGCCCGTCTCGGTTACATAGCCAATACTTAATGCATTACGCCATGCCTGCAACACGATCAGGGCCGGTACAGTCCACTCCGGCCCCGTGTGCCGTTACTTCGTCCGCCAGTGCGGTCACATGGACCTACCTGACACGGCAGCATCGTTCTCTCGTGCCTTGACGGCCCGGGAACTCCACCACCGCGATCGAAGTCGGCTGGAGCCGGAGACACAAACCGCCCGCCCACGGCTGACAGCTCGGCCGGTGCAGAGCCCGTTGGCACCGCCGGAGAGGGAAAAGTCACCGGACCATCCCGACTTTTCTCTCCGTGGGCGTGTTCCCCGCACACCCACGGTCACTGCCGATCCATCCCGGACTCGACAGCCACCGGCAGAAACCCGTCAGGATCCTAATACCGCCGTACCATAGCTAATACATGGCCAATACTTAATGTATTACGCCATGCCTGCAACACGGTCAGGGTCGGTACGGTCCACTCCGGCCCCGTGTGCCGTGACTTCGTCCGCCAGTACGGTCACATGGACCTACCTGACACGGCAGCATCGTTCTCTCGTGCCTTGACGGCCCGGGAACTCCACCACCGCGATCGAAGTCGGCTGGAGCCGGAGACACAATCCGCCCGCCCACGGCTGACAGCTCGGCCGGTGCAGAGCCCGTTGGCACCGCCGGAGAGGGAAAAGTCACCGGACCATCCCGACTTTTCTCTCCGTGGGCATGTTCCCCGCACACCCACGGTCACTGCCGATCCATCCCGGACTCGACAGCCACCGGCAGAAACCCGTCAGGCTCCGCGGAAAGCCGAGCTAGTCAAAAAACGACCACTCTTCTCAAGGTAGATTGAGCGACCCACGACCTGGTCAGACACCCTGTAAAGCACTTTTTTGAAAAATGCTCCACGGGGTGGGTGCCGGGGCCTGGTGACCTGATCACCGCCGGCTGTCCGGACCCGACCCGGTCGACCCCGATCGGCGCCAACCGGCCTTTGGCACCGACACCCGGCCCGCCAAAGCGGTCACTGGGACCTGCCTTACGTGACCGGGGACCTGCCTTACGCAACCGGGGACGTTCACGGGTTTTGCCTCAGCGCAGAGAGGCTAATACATAGCCAATACTTAATGTATTACGAAATGTCTGCAACACGGTCAGAGCCGGTACGGTCCACTCCGGCCCCGTGTGCCGTTACTTCGTCCGCCAGTGCGGTCACATGGACCTACCTGACACGGCAGCATCGTTCTCTCGTGCCTTGACGGCCCGGGAACTCCACCACCGCGATCGAAGTCGGCTGGAGCCGGAGACACAAACCGCCCGCCCACGGCTGACAGCTCGGCCGGTGCAGAGCCCGTTGGCACCGCCGGAGAGGGAAAAGTCACCGGACCATCCCGACTTTTCTCTCTGTGGGCGTGTTCCCCGCACACCCACGGTCACTGCCGATCCATCCCGGACTCGACAGCCACCGGCAGAAACCCGTCAGGATCCTAATACCGCCGTACCATAGCTAATACATGGCCAATACTTAATGTATTACGCCATGCCTGCAACACGGTCAGGGTCGGTACGGTCCACTCCGGCCCCGTGTGCCGTTACTTCGTCCGCCAGTACGGTCACATGGACCTACCTGACACGGCAGCATCGTTCTCTCGTGCCTTGACGGCCCGGGAACTCCACCACCGCGATCGAAGTCGGCTGGAGCCGGAGACACAATCCGCCCGCCCACGGCTGACAGCTCGGCCGGTGCAGAGCCCGTTGGCACCGCCGGAGAGGGAAAAGTCACCGGACCATCCCGACTTTTCTCTCCGTGGGCATGTTCCCCGCACACCCACGGTCACTGCCGATCCATCCCGGACTCGACAGCCACCGGCAGAAACCCGTCAGGCTCCGCGGAAAGCCGAGCTAGTCAAAAAACGACCACTCTTCTCAAGGTAGATTGAGCGACCCACGACCTGGTCAGACACCCTGTAAAGCACTTTTTTGAAAAATGCTCCACGGGGTGGGTGCCGGGGCCTGGTGACCTGATCACCGCCGGCTGTCCGGACCCGACCCGGTCGACCCCGATCGGCGCCAACCGGCCTTTGGCACCGACACCCGGCCCGCCAAAGCGGTCACTGGGACCTGCCTTACGCGACCGGGGACCTGCCTTACGCGACCGGGAGAGTTTACGGGCTTCTCCTCGGCGCCTGGAGGCCTGGGCATCCGCTAAAGCATGCGTTTCGCCACAGCTCTCGGTCATCAACGGCACCAACCAACATTGGAGGAGTCTCTGCCAGCGAGCCCGCCTGCCGGGCATTACCGAGCGGCCTTGCTCGGCGTGCCGGCCACTGCCCCCGCAGGCGAGTCCCCGCTCTCTCGATCGGCAACGGGCCCGATCAAGATTGGAGGAGTCCTTACCGGCGAGTCCGCCTGCCGGGCATTACCGAGCGACCTTGCTCTGCGTGCCGGCCACTGCCCCCGCCGGCGTGTCTCCGCGGTCTTGATCGGCAACGGGCCCGACCAACATTGGAGGCATACTTAGCACGGCTCTCGCCGCCCGATCTAGAGCCCGTGACGGACATTGCAAGGCTAGCATCGGGTGGGCGATCCCGCATAATCGCCGACGGAGTTTCACAGCTCTCGCCGGCCCATGAACTCACTAGCTCCCGGGACCCACCACAACTTGCTCGGTCATCTTTCGGGGAGGCATGGTCCCGACACCGCCGCTGGCACTTACGGACAGCAATTCCGCGTTGCCGGGAGATGGGACAATGTCACCGGGCGATCCCGCATGATTGCCGCCGGGTTTTCCCATTTTTTATTGCGACTAATAAAGTGTTAACGAACCTATTCGTACTATCATACACTTATCAAAATTTGGCACCAAACCTGACAATGTTGAGAACACTTCTATGTCTTTTACCAAGGCATACAGGGTACCAAGCTTTGGAACCAGGGGAAAATTGGAATCGTCGGCAAATTGTAAAAGTTTTGTTTCAAGACCATATGTTGTTAAACCCTGAATTTCAATATTACTCCTAATTTTCATAGCTAGTAACTCCACACCTAAGACAAATAAGTAAGGCGAAATGGGACATCCTTGTCGGACTCCACGGTTAAGGGCAAACGACTCGGAAATATAACCATTATTGATGATTTTGCTAAAAGTGTCTTTATACAGAACTTTTATCCATGTAATAAATGAATCACCAAAAACATTGTTATTCATGGTTCTCTTCTATCCACGCAGATCGGACCAAAGAACATCGGACCTGTCAATCTGAAGGTTGCCGTGGAAACCATCAAGCACGAGCGGAACTTACGTATGCAGGGTCTGAACCAGTGCCGGAAACGGTTCGGCATCCCGCCCTACAAAACCTTCCTGGAACTTACAGGTTAGTAGCGCCCTCTAGCGGCTCTTACCGGAACGTCCCACTTAAAGTCTTCCATTAGGTTCATCATCATAGATGACGATATCTTTATTTCTAGTTATTTCTAGTTTCAAACTATCAGAATGTTAGGAGTAAAAAAAAAATGACTCAATTTAAATGACTTAATTTGATTCTCTCTCTCGTCTGAGGTTTTCCAAAATCATATCCAGTACGTTGCTTCAGTAACTTTTTTTGCGAATACCTCAATATTCTAGACTTAGTGCTGCATGTACTCTACTGTATTCACCTGTGCGTTACCTGTACTCACATTTGCTCACCTGCACGTTAACTGTACTCACATTTGCTCTCCTGTACGTTACCTGTACTCACCTGTACGTTACCTGTCCCCAGGTGGTGACGCCGAGATGGCGGATCAGCTGGAGGAGGCGTACGGCGACGTTGACGCAGTGGAGCTGTACGTGGGGCTGATGGTGGAGCAGCCTGCTCCCGGCAGCGTCACCAGCGAGACCATCATCGAGATGGGCGGGCCGTTCTCCGTGAAGGGGCTGCTGTCCAACCCGCTGTGTAGCCCGCAGTGGTGGAAGCCGAGCACGTTCGGCGGGGAGGCCGGGTTCCGCATGGTGAAGACGGCCACGCTGAAGAACCTGTTCTGCCGCAACACGGCCGGGCCGTGCGGGCTGGTCTCCTTCGCCGTGCCGGAAGACGTGCAGCCGACGGGACTGCCTGAGGAGCAAGACGCCGCGTCTCAAGACAAGGGGGCGTCTCAGAACGACGCCGACTTGGTACCTGTGAACGGCGTCCTGTCAAGCCAAGACAAACACCTGCACAAGGAGGAAAAATTGTCTCAAGACGGTTCCCAAGACGCGGAGACATCCGGCCAAGTAACCGCCAACGAGAAACCGGCAGCAAAAAACGAGGAGCTCCCAAAAAACGGCGTTGCGCAAAAGAAAGAATTCCAGACTGGCTCTCCAAAAAACGGCGGGGCGTTAAAAAACGACGTGTCAAAAAACGAGCCTGCGCCAAAAAACGGTTTACCGACGGCGTTTCCAAAAAACGGGGCAGCGCCCAGGACTTACGTCAACCGGACGAGTTGTAAACAATGCGACAGAATAGAGTTATGACCACGACTGTCGCTTAGGCAGAAATAATCTTAATTATTCCCGCACCAATGAATTTTCTATCCCAATTCTCAGGCGTTAGGGACCATCGGAAATGTGTGTTTTCATGGTCATTGTTAAGAGATATTCATTGTTCCTAAATTATTGAATAGCCATTATCATGTGTGTTACGATTGTGCATAAAATCTATTTATTTCTTTAGGGCTTGATGCCCTTATATTGACCAGTTATATAAACGATGTGTAGTCAGACGGAACTGTGCAGAAGTTAGGATAGATCGAAACGGAAGATTCTGGTCTCAGGCCGGAGTTTTAGAACAGATAGTAAGAGACCTTATGATTAGGTGACCGCACAAGCTGGGTTGTAGGGACATCAGTGCATGTATTGTGTTTAAAGATTTCCCACAAACTCAATACCTTTGAGGACGGTTTTCTTTAAATCAAGAAGTACTGTGATTGTGTTCTAGCACTTCGTAAAAACACAACAAAGTGATAAACCGTTACTAAGAATGTATATTTTAGTGGGAAAGTTTTGCACGAAATTCAGACTCTACAGTTGCTGTTATCCCTATAATTTATCTTGCGTAGCCTGCTGTTTAACAGCGCGACTTTTTTGTCTTCAAGACGGAGAAAAAGAAACTAATTCTTACAAGACGTTTCCAGTGTTGTACATACTTCATATTCAAAGGAGTGTACATATTGTTATGAAAGCTTTAAGAGATGAGATATTAATATGAAATATGCCATATTTATTTAACGAGTCTACAGAGTTAGCAGATGATAGATGAAATATAAGGAGTGAAAAGGAAAATAAAGTTCTTTACTCAGCTTTTCAGTGTTCTCTTCGTTTTTCGTACGAAATCTTTATGTTGCTTCGCTCCCAATAACTCCAGCTACAGGTGACGTCATAATGTTTATCCCATGACGTAATAACTATGGCCAATACTATGTTTGGTGGCAAATAAAGGCAAACCTATAGTTTGACATTTGGATCCATTAAAATTTCAATCAGAAAGCAAACATTGGAAAAAGTGACCATTTTGACCATATCTAACTTAGTTCCCGGGAATCCCTTTCCCCAGAAAAGCACGCGGTGCAAATTTATATATATATATATATATATATATATATATATATATATATATATATACTTAACAAGTCTTACTGGGCTTAAGTTCGAAAATGTTTCAATCTTTTGTGTGCCTTTCTAACGTAAGAGTTTGTGGAATATTTTAAGTATAAACGACAATGTAACTTCAGTGAGTGTACCTCTTTAAATATGTACGTAGGCGGCTAACGGGATACTTTGTATGAAAACCGTAGCCTGGGTGGTAGTGACAGTTCTTTTAACCTTACTCACGATCTTGTCACGTTAGTCTGATGACGTTCTTGGAGTTCGTGTGTCTGTCCACAGGTATCGGATAATGAGCTTCTTACACTTTTAAATATAAAGTGAGCAAATCTTATACCAAGGCTGGTATTTTACACTAAGGAAAGTATAGTACTTCCACATTGTTAAAGCACCGAGTTGTAGACCTTGTTATACATTATAACAAAAACACACACACTAGATAAGTATGTAGTCCGTATAATACATCATAACAAAAAGAACACATATCAGATAAGTATGTAGTCCGTGTAATACATCACGATAAGTATGTAGTCTGTGTAATACATAATAACAAAAAGCACACACTACATAAGTATGTAACATCTATTACCATAATTCCGCCACGTTTACTGTGCTTTCACAAGCGATACTAATTTGACAAATGATCAAAGCATCATTTTCTCCAGTTACATGTTGCTAGTACAGCTGACCTTTGCCACTTCTTTTGTGTATCTTTTTGTCTCTCTTGTCCTGCCAAAAACGCAATATCGTAATTGTATCACACCGCGAAATTGCACGGAGTACGGACGCGTGGTTGGGAGGGGGTTCCATACTACCGCCAGGAAGAAAAACATACTCTCTCTGTATGAACATGCAAATAGGTCATGACAAAACGGACATATACTGTCAAAAAATCAGTAGTTCCAAGATCCCATATCTCCGTAATTATTCAAAGCTTTTGTAATTTTAATTATCCTAATAAGTGCTAATTCGCAAAATCTATGTATATTGATACTGTTCTCCTTAATTACTAATGTCACAAATGTGAACTTTTCTTATTCGAAAGTGATATCTACATTTAGATAATCTTTGCATAGTTATATTCACCCTTCATTAACTTACAAATGTCACTAGTATGAAATTTCCATGATTTGCCACTAAGTTCTTGCATAAATTTCCCTTTCTGATTTTGGAAATATCGCACCTTAGAAATCAACGGAATAATAAACTTCTTTCATTAGTTATACAACTTAAGGTTTAACTTGCAAATAATGTGTGTATCTCTACCTAAGCTATATACATACCCCAAATCATGCATTGGTCTTTTCTTGAGTTTTCCTCTTTCATAAATTTTAAGCAAAAAAAACTGCTACAGTACAAAAACATATTGAAAGATGGCGAAAACGTGGACATAGCATGTACAGAACAGACGATATAAAACAAAACGGGCTTTCAGTACGACCTCTTCAATACTTCTAGTCGGTATCGCGGTCCGTAGAAGGCGGGATTCCTGTCCAGTGTTAGGCTGTTGTACTCGGGTCTGTAGAAGGCGGGATGCCTGTACAGTGTTTGTCGTTCTCGGGTCCGTAGAAGGAGGGATGCTGTTAGACTGTTGTAGCATACTCGGGTGCGTAGAAGGCCAGATTCTTGTCTATATTGTATTCCAGCAACTGGAATGACGGCCGCTCGGTGGGTTTCCATTGCCAACAATGTAGCATCAGGTCGTACCTGTGGAAAAGTGACATCTAACGGTCGTTAAATGAACTGCATCATCGCGTCTTACATGCGGAGAAAGTGACATCTGTCGACCGTTAGAAGAACTAAAGTTTTATTTAGTCGTAGCTGTCTCGTGCCTTATGGAAATTTAAAGTAACCAACTTTAATGTTACACGACTATTACCCCAGGTATGCATGTTTGCTGGGGAGCAGGATAATCTGAACAGTTACTATATTTATTAGTGTTTTCATCAACATTGGTGCTTGTGTTTTTGATACGTGGTTCTATAATACAATCCAACTTGTCCTATTGCTTCCGATCAGTGTGCAGAAACCTGTATGTACGTAGACTTACATGGTATCCGGACAGTCTTCAGGTTGGCGCATCCTGTATCCAGCCTGGAGTTGTTCTTTCAGATCTTTACCCGCCACGCCAGGGTAAGGATCGCCCCCTAGCGTACATATCTCGTACAGCACTATCCCGAAGGACCACCTGTTTAGGAAAGGTGACATGAGGCCACAGAAAGTTTAGAGCATTGGTCAGTGTTGGTAACACAAGGTGGATATTGTGATATAACTACTCAGATATCGCTTAATGTGATATCGCTTAATGTGGTGTACGGTTAGAGTTGGAGATTAGTCATGATAGTTACCTGCAGATATTATCATAAAACTAGAGTTCGGCGACCTCATACCTCCGTGAAATATTTAGAGTTTTTGTAAATGTCATGCAATTGACTAACATATCAACATAATTTATGCATGGTGTTGTTCATCATTTACTAACGTACATATGTCACAATTATTAAATTCCCATCATCAATCATAAAGCGGCTTTGCAATTCTTACATAAGATATGCAAATAAGTTCCTCATTACCATATTCGGAATCTGCTTATATTCCACCTATCATAATTAATATGTGTTACATTTTATTGAAGTCCAGTTATTGAAAACAATGGAATTATACAATTTCCTCATTAATTATGCAAATCAAGTCCTCATAATTAACATGTGTTACATTTATTGAAGTCCTGTTATTGAAAACAATTAAAATGTGTTACATTTATGGAAGTCCAGTTATTGAAAACATTGGAATTATGCAATTTCCTCATTAATTATGCAAATTTAGTCCCCTTTGCATAACATGTATATCATTATGAACATCTTTGCCTAAGCTACCTGCATGCCTAAAATGATGCCAATCCGTCAATCCTTTCTGTAGTTATCCTGTTTGGAATGTCTTAACAAAAATGCCCCTGTAGTTTAGAAATTAAATGTTAGGGGGCTGAAACTTGCCCCACTTTGTCATGACACTTAAAGCTATCTACCACCCAAATGTCATATCACGTCCGGGACAAGAGATACATAGAAAAAAACTGTTATGATAGAATATTCTCATTAATTATGCAAATGTATTCCTATTTTGCATAATTAGTATTTCATTTTGTACAACATTGTCTAAGGTACATACATACGAAAAATCATAAAAATCCGTTGTTCCCTTCTTGACTTATCGTCTTCAGAAGTTTTTGACAAAAATGCCCCTGCTATCCCGGGGCCAAACGTATGTCACTTATTCCTGAGCAAAAGAGCTATCTAACACCCAAAAATCGTGACCATAGCTTGTTCAGAACACGAGACAGCGAACCCGGAAGTTGCGCTGCAGTACCAAGCAAAGCCGCTAGGGGGCCCAAAATCTAATAATTTCCAGCTTTCATCACACACTACCAACACACCAAGTATGAAAACAATCCACCCAGCCGTTCTTGGGTTATTTTGTTTACACACACACAGACAAACGCAGGGTTAAACATAACCTCCATGAAATGTACTCACACGTCACACGGTTAGAGTTGGAGCTTAGTCATTATAGTTACACTGCAGATATTATCATAAAACTACTCACACGTCGCTCTGTGTGGTGTAAGGTTAGAGTTTTGCTATCATTGTTAGGTATAATCCTAACACTACTCACACGTCGCTCTGTGAGGTGCAATGTTAGAGTTTTGGTGTCAGAGTTAGATATTATCCTAACACTACTCACACGTCGCTCTGTGTTGTGTAAGGTTAGAGTTTTGCTATCATAGTTAGATATTATCCTAACACTACTCACACGTCGCTCTGTGAGGTGCAATGTTAGAGTTTTTCTATCATGATCATAGTTAGATACTAACCTAATACTACTCACACGTCGCTCAGTGCGGTGTAAGGTTAGAGTTTTGCTATCATAGTTAGATATTATCCTAACACTACTCACACGTCGCTCTGTGCGGTGTAAGGTTAGAGTTTTGCTTTCATAGTTAGATATTATCCTTACACTACTCACACGTCGCTTTGTGCGGTGTAAGGTTAGAGTTTTGCTATCATAGTTAGATATTATCCTAACACTACTCACACGTCGCTTTGTGCGGTGTAAGGTTAGCGTTTTTCTATCATAGATATAATCCTAACACTACTCACACGTCGCTCTGTGTGTCGTAGACTTCCCCACCGTCCAGCCGCTCCGGCGCCATCCATTTCCACGGTCTCTTCTGGTCCTGATCCTGCCGACGGTAACCTCGGCTGTAGATGTCTTCTGCCAGCCCGAAGTCGGAAATCTTCACCTTCAGGCGTTCCCCAACCAGGACGTTCCGAGCGGCCAGGTCTCCGTGGACGTAACGAGATTGGGCGATGTGATCCTGAAATAGGAACGTCCACAGAAAGGTCGTGACTAGTCTGTTATATTACATCATATAGCCTGAGATAGGAACGTCCACAAAAAGGTCGTGACTAGTCTGTTATATTACATCATATAGTCTGAAATGGGAACGTCCACAGAAAGGTCGTGACTAGTTATAGTCTGTTATATTACATCATATAGCCTGAGATAGGAACGTCCACAGAAAGGTCGTGACTAGTCTGTTATATTACATCATATAGTCTGAGATAGGAACGTGCACAGAACGGCCGTGACTAGTCTGTTATATTACATCATATAGTCTGAGATAGGAACGTCCACAGAAATGTCGTGACTAGTTATAGTCTGTTATATTACATCATATAGTCTGAGATAGGAACATCCACAGAAAGGCCGTGACTAGCCTGTTATATTACATCATATTGTCTGAGTTAGGAACGTCCACAGAAGGGTCTTGACTACTCTGTTATATTACATCATATTGTCTGAGATAGGAAAGTCCACAGAAAGGTCGTGACTAGATTTTCGAACGGAATTCAGGCGAAACTCGTCTGACTAACGGACGTAAGTCATCCTATTTGCGATCGATGATCAATACTTCGGTCTCTACTCGCCCGACACCTCAAAGCTCTGCGACCTCAAAAATCATCGGCGACTAGTCGCTGATGTTAAGAACAAGTTTTTATGCACAGTGAGTATCGGGCGACTCCTAAAAATCGCCGACGATCACTAAAATCACTTGCTGATCGAGAAAACACCGGACGTATTACTGCCGAAAATGTAATTAAGACTCGACGTCCGATGGATGATCAATGTGACATAATAAGACCACCACACTTTTAAATGCAGTTACCTAGACCTTTTCAAGAATGTCTTTAACAACTGGGTATCTGATCATGAAGAGTGCAAGATTTCCTGAGATTAATGGTAGAATTATGAGAGCTGATGTCATCTGGGTGGATTCCTGAAATCTTGCCATGACGATCTTCAGCAATGGGTACATCTGCAGCACCTGGTACTCACCATGCCTCTAGCGATCTGCCGGGACACCTGCACCACCTGGTACTCACCATGCCTCAAGCGATCTGCCGGGACACCTGCACCACCTGGTACTCACCATGCCTCTAGCGATCTGTCGGGCCACCTGCAGCACCTGGTACTCACCATGCCTCTAGCGATCTGCCGGTACGCCTACAGCACCTGGTACTCACCATGCCTCTAGCGATCTGCCGGTACACCTGCAGCACCTAGTACTCACCATGCCTCTGGCGATCTGCCGGGACACCTACAGCACCTGGTACTCACCATGCCTCTAGCGATCTGCCGGGTAACCTGTAGCACCTGGTACTCACCATGCCTCTAGCGATCTGCCGGGCCACCTGTAGCACCTCGTACTAACCATGCCTCTAGCGATCTGCCGGTACACCTGCAGCACCTAGTATTCACCGTGCCTCTAGCGATCTGCCGGGACACCTGCAGCACCTGGTACTCACCATGCCTCTAGCGATGTGCCGGTACACCTGCAGCACCTGGTACTCACCATGCCTCTAGCGATCTGCCGGGACACCTGCAGCACCTGGTACTCACCATGCCTCTAGCGATCTGCCGGGACATCTGCAGCACCTGGTACTCACCATGCCTCTGACGATCTGTCTGGCCACCTGCAGCACCTGGTACTCACCATGCCTCTAGCGATCTGCCGGGACACCTGCAGGACCTGGTACTCACCATGCCTCTGACGATCTGCCGGGCCACCTGCAGGACCTGGTACTCACCATGCCTCTAGCGATCTGCCTGGCCACCTGCAGCACCTGGTACTCACCATGCCTCTAGCGATCTGCCGGGACACCTGCAGCACCTGGTACTCACCATGCCTCTAGCGATCTGCCGGGACACCTGGTACATCTGCATCACCTCGAAGTTGTAGATATCGTCTCGAGGTTCCAAATATCCGTCAGAGTTCTCTTCCTGTAGAATCGCAACATATAACACTCTATTTCAGCATGAAAGTTCATCTGTGTTGGTAAATGACATTTTGGATAAACTAAACTCTAACTAACCAACACTACAAGTAAGTTGGGACTTGCCCCGTCGGAGACACGTGACTGCAGCAGAGGGTCGTAAATGCCAGATAACCTGTGAACTCAGAGCTCCGGCTCAGCATATACACATACATCTGGCATTTACGACCCCCTGCTGCAGTCACGTGACTCCGACGTCACGTTCCGGTTAGTTAAAGTTTGGTTTATTCATAATATATATAACACTCTTTATTTGGAAGTATTTAGAAATAACTAATTTTTTCAGACTGACGCTACAATTTCACATCCTAAATGTTTTTAAATGGCCTGCAAGCTTTAGGAAAATCTTTTAAAGTTCCTGATTACTAACATACAAAACAACAATTTGGCTCACCTCACGGCACTTCCTCAAGAAACTTTTCAGGTCTCCGTACGGCATGAATTCCGTGATGAGATACAGATGGTCTCGCACCACCGTGCAGCAGTTGATCAGACCCAGCAGGTTGTCATGAGCCCCCAGGTCCACAACTGCGCGGATTTCCTCCAGGAAACCCAGCTTATCGTCCTCACTGGCGTTCTCTGTAGAACAGAAAACGTGAAATGGAGTGAGAGCTTCTAAATTAGAAATGGTTTGGGACCGCATCTGCAACCAGCGACACTTATATATTGCAGTGCAATGTGAACCAGGCATATACGCCATTGGCTACGTGAAAGGAACCTTGTTATTTCGAGACATGATCGCATATGCGCAAAAATTTACACAATTTGATTACAAATCGTTACAAAAACACGGAAAATCACCACCTAGTAACCAGGTACAGACGGCTATGCGTGGAGTTTTGGGAAGACTGAATAGCTCCGAATGTAAATGTTTGTGAAAATTAATCTTAATTGCTCCTCTTGCTGCTCTCAAAAACAACTCTCTATATGCCTAAATAAATCACCCACTTCACTGTTTGTAAGTAAGGGCAGATTACGAAAATCGATCTCTAACATAGCTGGGCTTAGAACTCGTGCAAATCTAGATCGAAACCTCGTTGAAATCTGGTGCAAGACACGCACTTGTCCCACATAAAACACCACCATAAAAGTATCCACAAAACCTTTAACAGTTTTCACGACGACGTCCTCCGTCCTGTCGTCCCGCGTCAGGGTTGCCCGGTAAACGAGGCCGAACGCCCCGCTGCCGATCCTCTGGCCAAGCGTCACCCGGCTGGGGTCGACCTCGAGCTTCGGGAACTGTGTCCTGGGGGGAACCAGTGGGACCATCTCCTCCATTCTCCTCCTGCGGACTGTACAGCAACACGGGGCAAGAACATTCGACAAGATTTATCTGAAGGAAAACAATACTTTTGCTGTTTCCCTTGGTAATTTAACTTACCTTCGAAATCTCAAAATTGAGAGATTTCGTATATACGACATACTGTAAAATATACCTTGGGACTTTTGGGTATATCTGTACTAAAAACAGACCTATTTCAGTGCGCATGAACACACATCGGGATGGATGTAATGTTAATCGAGGAGGATGTTGGTCTCCAAGACAGGGACCTCATGTCTGTCATACGGACAGAGTCATCAGGAGGGACTTCATACTGTCACCAGATGGATAACTGAACTGAACAGTACAGAATCGGTTTGTGGAACTATCTTCCCAATCATTATGTTTTTGAAGAATTGTCCTCAAAATGCTATAACATCACATATCTTTGTCAGCCTTTGACGTTTGGCTCAACGTGAACTGCGACATAAACATGTATCTTTGTTGTATTCATGAGAAGCTCGCTTTTAACGTTGACTTGGATTAGCCTGACAGTAAACGTTGGTTAAAGGAAATGCAGATTTAGAAACCTCTTAAAGCAAAAACAGTTTTATAATCTACTGTCCTTAAGGGGGGGAATAAATGTCACTCACTTCCTACATGATCTGACAGAAAGTCGACCTCAATCGTTTGTGGATCTTCTTCTCGTCTTTTTTTCCTCCTTCGTCTCAGGAAGACCACGAAGCAGACAGCTGCCACAATCAGCGCCGCGGCGATACCGGCACTGGTGCCGCCGATGATGGCTTGGGTGGACGTGGGGCTCTCTTCTGTAGGCTCTGTATTTGCTATAATTGTAACAACTTGTCAGTTCGTTTCCTGGCATCAGAACAGCAATAAAGACACTGGTGCCACCGATGATGGCTGCAGATACTGTAAGTCTTGTAATAACTTTTCAGTTAGAATTCTTTTCACCAGAAAGGAGATACGGTAAATAGTAGTGAAACGATATGTTATACTATTGGATATTCAAATAAAACAAACAAACTGGTGCCGCCGATAATGGCTTGGGTGGACGTGGGGCTCTCTTCTGTAGGCTCTGTGTGTACTATAATTGCTATGATTGTTACAACTTGTCAGTTCGTTTCCTGGCATCGGAACGGCAATAAAGACACTGGTGCCGCCGATGATGGCTTGGATGGACGAGGGGCTCTCTTCTGTAGGCTCTGTGTGTGATATAAAAAACAACTTTGTATGTGCTATCTACGGCTGCTATGTGCTATAACTGCTATGATTATCAACGGGGGCCGCCCTAAGACGGTCCCCGTCGTAAGACGGTACGGATTTTTTTGCTGATCTTATTATCCATAAGTACACCGTGTTTGTTGCCACTGACTATGTTGATTACAAAGGTAAATAAACCAGGTCTATGCACACAGCTTTAATATGCATTCCAAGTATACTTTAACATACTTACTTCATTTTTTTTAACAGAATTCTAACAGTAATGTTGACAGTGCTGAATCACTGCGGTCACCGGCCTCTGCGTATTGGCGGCTCGTGTCGCTAACTATACGAACTCTTTCAAGCAGTCACACAACTGCCATGATACACATAAATAAAGCTCCATAAAACACTATGAATATGGGTCTTCAAATGTTTGTTGAGTAGAAAAGCAACCAAAAGGAAGCGACATAAACATTGCCACCATCGTACTCCCAAGGGAGTGTGGCCGTGAAGGTGGCAGACTAGAGAACGCTCCAAAGATTTATTTGACTGTAACAAATGATTCATGCTGTCTATGAAAATAAGACTTGATAGAGAGATGTAGATGATGTTTTAATATAATGAGACAGAGTTTTGTTGATGTTGGCGATGTCATTTTTTCGTAATAGTTTTTTTAGTCGGGCATTCACAATCAGTGCATTCAGCCCATTGCCCGTAAAAACATCAGCTGGATTGTTCTAGGTCCAGCCTTCCTCATGTGAGACAAGAGGTACATACAGTCACGATTTTACTGTCAAAAGAAAGCTAAAATATCATATTGTTAATTTTGTTCTGTGTACTTGCCTGGCAGGCGATATCGGTCCCCGTCTTTGTTCAGTGTCGGCATTTGTGTTGTATGGCAATGGAAAAACTTCAATATGTATTCTATCAACACAGATGAGCTTTCATGCTAACTTGTCAGTTCGTTTCCTGGTTTTGAGAGCTTGTATAGAGCTTAGCTTATATAGCTTAGGCAAAGATGTAAAGTATGAATTAACCTGTTAACGGTTTGCAGAAGATGATTGGGATTTCTATTCTCCAAGCAGAGGTTAGATAGCGGGGACAGTAGTGGCCGGGATTCTTGCCATGCGCCAGATCGCTCCCCCAGTAAATATCAAAGACACTACTATCGCCACGATTCAACCTCTGCTTGGAAAATATCAGATTTGAGCCTAAGGTACACCATTGTTCTTCATCTACAAATAATGTCCGTCAGCAATCACGGATTTAAGAAGGAAAAGCCGCGCTGTACGGTTTTGGACATTATCCGAAAGTGAATGGTAAACAGAAGTCTAGCCGAAAGGCTGACTGTAAAATGTAGCTTTTTATGTAGACATGGGTTCCAAGACTTTAAAAGAGGACTAAGGATTGAACTATGTAGGACAACGTTAACTACACGCTCTACCAGATTCCTTGGATCGGTGGTCTAAGTATAGTAGAAATCGGACAGGCCAGGTAGACAGACCTGTTAGACAGCCCAGCTCTTTCATCAAACCCCAGCTTGTGCACTGCTCGCGCACTACACACACCAGCGTCTGCACTGCTCGCGCACTACTAATACACCAGCATGTGCACTGCTCATGCACTGCTCACACCAGCTTGTGCACTGCTCGCGCACTACACACAACAGCGTCTACACTGCTCGCGCACTACATACACCAGTGTGCAATGCTCGCGCACTGCATACACCAGCGTGTGCAATGCTCTCTCACTGCTAACACCAGCGCGTGCAATACTCGCGCACTGCTTACACCAGCGCGGTCTTTCGTACAAACACGCAAAAATACGCGCACGTACGCACACAGATACAGGCACACAGACACATACATACACACACACACACACACACACACACATTTTCTCTCTCTCACACACACACACATACACAAGCACCGTACAAGCACGCACGTTCGCACACAGACACATACGCACACACACACACACACACACACACACACATACACACACACACACACACACAAAAGATACACACACGCAAAAGATACACACACACACACACACACATTCTCACACACACATACATACACAAGCACCGCACAAGCACGCATGTTCGCACACAGACACATACGCACACACACACACACATACACACACACACACACACGCACACACGCACACACACACACTTTCTCTCACACAAACGCATACACAAGCACCGCACAAGCACGCACACACACGAACAGGCACCGCGAACGCACGCACCCTAAAACATCAGCATCTTGGCAAAGGTATTAAAGGCTGCTATCTCACGTTGGCAAGTCGGAATCTCCCCGTCCCAACTCCCGTTGTTTTGGCAGGTGGCACTGGGTCTGCCCGCGAGCTCGTATCCAAGGTCGCAAGAGAATTGGATGTCGTTCCCAGAGCAGTAGCCGTCTGTAGCAGTGATCTGTCCATTCATGACTCTTATGGCGTGGTTACAGCAGATATCTTCAGACAGAAAAGGAACAGAAACAGGCATTGGAAACTACACATTGTACCAGCAGGAAAAGAGACTTGAGTCCATTTATCTAGTAATGAATTTTTTAAACATATAAAAACGGGTTAGTCAATGAAATGTTGCTAATTGTATTCATGAGGAGTTAATTCCTTTTTTCACCATACAGTCCATGGATCAGGACCCCAAATTTCACATATCGGTACCCTTCGGCTAGGCAAATTCTCCTTGTTATGTTTGAATAGTAGAAGGCCTGTGGTATATATTTTGATGTCATAGACATTCTGGTATGGTAGCTTTATCATGCATGTCCAGAAATGGGTGAAATGTACGAAGTTAGGATCAGTCCAAATCGTACATAATTTTCGACACCTTCAAGCTTCCGACAACTTCCGACAACCGCTGTCGGCAAAGTTCGGGGAACGTCGGCTGAGGTTCAGCGACAGATGGTCGTCGAAACGTTTACTGAAGATTTAAAGAAGGTTGTGTAACGAAGAAGATTTTTTTCAATTAAGAGCTGTGTCTTACCTGTAACATAGACCTCGACCTCACACAGTACCAAACCGGTTGTGTTCACGCCCAATGGTGGCATTGCCTGTACCGACACATAACGGCCGTACATCGACGGGTCGCAGTCCGCCTCTAACTCCGTCTCGAACTCTAACGCTGACCCAACGGCGTAAGTCTGTCCGCATTGGCCATTCTGGGTGAAGTCCTCGTTTGGCCCAACCCTTACCATTAATGTGCCTAGTGTAAAACAAGTCATGAAGCGCACGGTAAGAAAGTAGAAATGTTCCTGGCTCTCATCCGTACATCTTCAAAAGTAAACATTTTTATAAGTATGGAAATACGTGTGGACATGGGTCCGCATATGTTTTCCCATACGGCAGCCATACTAGCTATGGGTAGGGGGGGGGGGGGGGGGGCATTAGTACAAACTTTTTGAAATACGCATCCTAAAATATGGAGATGATCTATATAAACACAGAAATCACAAAAATTAGACAATTGTAAAACTCTAACCCCCCTGTACATACCCCCTGAAGTTTGGATACCCCCCTCGCCATGTACTTGTGGGACGTTGCTAAGGTCTGCAAGCACTGACTGCATTACTTCAGTTCTTTTTGCACATTGTGTGTCATTAAATGATACATTACACTCCAAGATACCTTTCTATCAGGTTTTGGCTTAATATTCTCGGTTGCCATGGCAACAGGGCAGCAAGTATTGGGGCGAATTTCCATTATTTGGCCAAAAACAGGGAAATCGCGGTAGGGCAGTAATTCGACAAGTTCTCAGAATTGTGATTTGCAACAAGTAGAAGATGAACAGCATTTTATTTTACACTGTAAACTGTACCATAATGAACGGATTGTGCTTTATGAATATATAAGAAAAGACTTCCCATATTTTGAACACCTTAATGCAACGGATAAATTTCTATTTTTGATGCGCCTAGACAAACCCTGTATATCAAACATTATCTGTTCCTATATCTACACCTGTACAAAGAAGCGAGAAGATGTCGACCATCCTGTTAGCTTAGTACCTTCAGCTAGTTAATTGTATCTTGTTGTTTTTGCATATGTTTGTTATGTCTGTTATCAGTCATGTCTGTTATCAGTGACCTGTACCTAGCCCGTCGAGGCATGAATGTACAATAAAGGTCTTTCATTCATTCAATAATAAAGAGTACCCAAATCTAGTAACCCAAATCAACTACAGAGTGTCTTTAGCTTCACAAGAATAGTGGTAAAATTTTCAGAAACTCGATGCCAAGGAATTGGGCAACTTCTAAAAGAAACATTGTTTCAACGTTACAAAAACACATTTTTTTTGCCAAGCTTAAAACCAGTGTTTTGTATATGTGTCGAGAAGCATGGACAGAAAAGCAACAGTTGACTGTTCTCTCTACTACTAAGCTCTCTTGTACATGTACATACTATATCCAAGGCTCGAAATACTTTTTCTGCATACCTGCACTGGTGCAGGTATCATTGAGAATAGCTTGCACCAGACAAATTCTACCTGTACCACTCTGAATTTTGGAAGTATAGTTCATACTAAAATTCTTGAGGAACCATTGCTATTTTTTTCTTTTCTACAGAATATTACTTAATATAGGTGGTAGTGGTAACATTCAATGCAGCTAATAACAATCCACATACACCTACACCATATGACGTTAATGTATAAAAATCTAGTACACGTTGTGTATTTGGGACCAGTGCAGGTTAGGTGCAGGTAGACATCAAAAATACCTGCACAGCTCCAATTTTACCTGCACTAACCTGCACAGCTCCAATTTGACCTGATATCTGTCATTGTAAGCAAGATGCCTGCGATACTGAATTTCAACAATGTTTTACTGTTACATCTATTTACAACAGAATCAAAAGAACCATAGTCAAATTTACACTCATTGATTGTGTCAATGGCGTGTAACATTGTTCAAGTACAATTTTAGGTTGACCACAGATGGGTTTTCTGTTGTTATCGGCAGCGACAGTGCTGTGTTCTTGAGTTAGGCCAGCTTTAAACTTACATATCAACTTCTGCTGCTGATGTGAAAGATCCATGTTGGGTTTTCGGGGTTTGTAGTAGGTATTTGTCTCTCTTCCAATCAACAGCAATGTTTGCAATCTCTTTCCCATTGAGTCCTTGCTTCTTAAGCTCCTCTTCATTTCTCTTCCAAGCTATCAGACTCTCTGGTATCCTGCATCCTTTCCTGCCTTCTCTACTGTACTGTCCAAATGACCCAGGTTGTCTTCTCTTTTTCAGTACCCTTGTAACTTCAGATTGGTAATTGTGGTTACCACTTGGACAATGGCACTACAGACTTCTTATTTTCTTGTCTGTTGGAACATCTCCTTATATATTAGAGATAAGCCCGAAGGCTGCATCCTTTACCTGCAGCAACAGTGCTCGAAATACCCACTTGCACACTTAAAAATGCATTTGGTTGGCGCAACGTAAGTCGTAATTTTAAATCCAGGTAGCGCAGTGGGAAAACTGAAATTTTTCAGTTGGAACACAACTTTCCCCCACCTACATGCATACGTATTTATTTCTTGATAGGATAAAACATAAGTTACATGTAACTACAGGGATGCCTAATAGGGGTGAGTAAACGGTACAGAAAATTCAGGTTCATGCTGGTGTGGTTCAGGTCCAGAGGTCCGGACCTGAACCTGATTCAGTATGTGAAAACTTGTGATACTCAAAACAATGGTCCATTTCGCTACAAAGAAATCTGTTTTGCAGAGTATTTGAGTACCACTGGCGTTTTAAACTCCTACAAAGCTAACTGCCTCTGTGCGATTGAGTGTAAAAATTGGTAGAAATGAATACAGACTATACTATAATATACCTGTAGCCCGTTTCGTCCAATATTGAGTTTGGATCAGTCCATTTTTGCCATAGGGGTGATTTGGAATAGTCCATATTTGCATGGGAAATACATTTGGAGGTTCAGATATCCACAATGATCTCTCCTGAAGTCAAATATTATGCCAAGGATGCCAAAGTACAGTTTATAAGGCATTAAACATGTTTGGTAGTATAGCGTTATACTAGTTTAGTACATTGTCAACTTAAAAACTTCAGGGGGCATGTACAGGGGGTTAGCAATCAAATATTTTCAAAATTTTTACATTTTCATATTCAGATGGACCGTCTCCATATTTCTAGGGGCGTATTTCATCAAAAACTGCATTTTTGAAAATAGTGTCCCCCCCTACTATGGGGAGTCAAACAGATGACGTCAGTTGTTGTTGATTTATGGCACCAAGGAGCACGTAGCACACATTCTTAGGTCACCTATAGTGTAAAATGTATCTAAATCTGACATAGATATTTTCAGAAAAGACCAAATATCTATATAAAAGAGGAAATATAATTTTAGGTAAGCTTGAAAAAACATGGAAAATAAAACCCTCACGTTTTGATGAAGAGTGGGAGGGATGATTTCAGTAGCAAGATAATTTCTGTAGATTTCCTAGCCCAGAAATGGTTGTAAAGTTTACACATATTATGATAGGTTAAACCTAACTTCATAATAGATTTCTGTAACATCCAATCATACCTTCTAGAGTAAGATTGCTATACCACAATTACCGTTATTAGAAATTATTATTGGCGAAGGTTACAAGGCAAACAGGCTCCCTGTAATTAAACATCTTACCTGTGGCTGTGTACGAGAACTGGAACCCCTGAGCCGTGTTACTTGTGTCAGATGTAAACCTCACGAACAACTGGTTAGATGTACTGGTGATAGGGTCTAGTATCGCGTTACCTGTTAACCTGGAAATCAAAATAAGTCATTCTTGCTTCTGTTTATGTTACCCAGAAAACATTGAAACTTTGAACTCTGAAGCTAGTAATTTACACCAGAACTCACTCTCTGCATTATCCAGACTTCTCTATTCTGTGAGAAAACTGTTTGGCCGGCTAGGTCATTACCTTTGCAGTCGTGGAGCACTGCTACTGCCTCCATCGTAGATAGTCAAATAGTCAAAACCGTCCTCAAGCTGGAAACTGTCAAACGTGAGAAGAACCCTGCTTCCTTCTGGCACGGTGATCGTCCACTCACAAGTCGCAAAGTTGCCGTAGTGACCGGGGTAGTTCGGTGACGTCACAGTACCTCCAGGGGGAGCCGTCAGGATACCTCCACATCCAGGAGCACTGGTCGGTGTTGCTGTGTCTGAGGAGGATAAATTACATCAATCATCTTTAATGAAGAAGTTCGTGCCCGAGGACTAATTGCAAGTACATGGTATAAATATAATAGATAAGTGACAATGGACAGTTATGAACAATATTCTACTCTAATACTAGTGTTGGCTATTAATGCACCATGAAGACCTGATTTGTCTAACTCCGTCTTCTATAGCCTTTATCATTATTACAGGGATTATCACAAGGTATTTTCAAAATTGTTATGAAAAGTCATTTGAGTTTCAGTCCAACCCCTTCGCTTTACATTGTAAATCTAATCCTCAATATCTCATGGTGGTGACATGACTTTCAAATTCTAATGGCATTAATTTGGTCAATGATACACGTCTGCGGTGTTACTTGAAACTTAAAAGTTTTTGTGAGACTCCATTTAAAAGAGCCTGATCATTGCGACGGTCAACATGAGAAAGTACCAAAATGGGCAAATGATCTGTGTGGTAGCCTCTTGGTTGTACTTACACGACACTAGCGAGGTAGCTATGACTGCAGTTGTAGAAGTGAAGCTAGTTGGATAGTCGTAATGGTGGTAACAATATGGAAGCTATAAGTCAACTTGTCAACATGGTAAGTGGTACCACTGCGCCCTTCTAGCTCTTGACTACAGGAATGCATGGCTGTGGTACCACGTTTTGTTGCTTCAATTCTTGATACAATGTCTATGGTGTCTATTTTCAAAATTATCCATTTATCCATAAAAGTTACTTGCTGTAGCCCAACAATGCCATCGGGAACTCGCCGTTACTTCTATGGTGTAGCCCATCCGCCAAGTACATTAGCGCACGCCAGGGATTTTTACGGGGTTGGTTTAAGTTAGAGCGATAACTCGAATGGCTGGATATCATAATAGGCTGAATAAAACAGACCCATGTTTAGCAGACTCGGCACGGTAAAGCACGCCTAAGCTAACAAGTGGAGAAAGTTGACCAGGCTAAGAACTGCCATTTTTCTGTCACAGCGATCTCCCCCTCCTCGGCTAGTGATCTCGCCCCTCCCCTCCGCAAAAAACGGGTTTACCTGACATTTTAGAAGTTCATTGGTATAAATCACAAAATGCAGTTTCAGAATAAGTACACGAGTATGATAAATAACTCCAGCCATTTATTCGTTCGGCTGTTTACAGACAGCCAGGGCTGCCCTAACCGCCTTAATTTGCAAATTGTGCGGATTGTCCAATGATGACAGAGTGGCATCATCCAGATTTTGATAGAGCACACCTCAGAGGTATAGAAACAGCAAAAAAACTTTGTATGGACCGCATTGCAAGGTTATCCAAAATAATTGGGTCTGGCAACCGGAATACAAGGGCAAAAACTTCAGGCATAGTGTTAATATTATCGTAATTCTATGTTAATAAGGTAGTTGAACTTGTTTCGGAGAAGGAGGGTTGGGTCCCTTGTATCAATTATGCAAACATTTTCACCTGCAAGATGACTGTTTTTTTCTAGTATTTTTAGGAACGTATTTTACCCGTGTTTCTTAAGACTGGTACTTTACCAGTGTTTATGTAGCATTTAGCAAAATGTATATCAACTAGAAAGG
The DNA here is from genome assembly GCF_000003815.2 of Branchiostoma floridae. Classification (NCBI taxonomy): domain Eukaryota; kingdom Metazoa; phylum Chordata; class Leptocardii; order Amphioxiformes; family Branchiostomatidae; genus Branchiostoma; species Branchiostoma floridae. Next base: position 88,404 of record NW_023365741.1, read on the forward strand.
CCGACATTTGCTTAAGAGCAAATACAGCATATTTCAGCCATACCCCTTCCCACGCAACATTGGACTGTTCCAAATCACCCCTGCGCAAAAATGGAACATCCTCTTAACAGTACATTATCCCCCAAAGTGGACTGGTATTGTGAATTGATTCCAGGTAAAAACAGAGCTTGCTTCTATTTTTCAGAAAATGACAATAATCACACCTTCCATTCAGAAAATTTTCATCATGACTGAAAATTGTTGAATGACTTCATGTAATGTCATTAACAATTTTCAGTACGATAACTAGGTGTAAGTTTAAAAAAGTATAAGCTCCTTGTGATGTGGGTACATTTATTATTGCAGTGAACTTTTTTTATTCAAGTAGGGCATACGAGTTGATAATTATCAAGCAGGTGCAGGTACTGTAGGAGCGTTTGTTTTCTTCAAGCTGTAAAACTGTTAAACTGTTTTACTTTGTATGCAATCAGCCATCGAGCCTATCTGATTTTAGTTTAACAACTTCCTGCCAGACCCGGAAGATACGATTGAACCTTGTTCGAGGATTTATTTTCGTCTGTCTGGTCAGTCTGTTCATACCCTGGCGCTGAGAGTGTTTTATTGGGCTGAAACTCTGGCAGTTTAAAGTTACTTACAATTTAAATGTTCAAAGTTTATGTCAAACAACAACAGCACTAGGAAATGTGGCCACTATAGACAGGTGGTCACTATAGAGAAAATGCTGATCTATTGACTAGGAGCCATACGTTACACATGATTTCAGTACACTGATCATTAATCATATAAACATTGCACAGGTAAGCCAATTGTTTAGATGTACAATTAAGTTCAAATAATTCTGAAGAGAAATATTGATGAGAAAATAATCATTCTCGCCACTGTCTAACTTATAATTACGTATCAAAACTAAACGCAGATTTTCTAACTAACGCACCTTTCGCCGACTTCATCAAAGGACCGCCGGCTATCAATCAAACACGGCTGTTGATTAGACTTAGAGTTTCAAACAGTCATGTGCTGTGTGCCAGTTGACAGCGAACTTCATGCTACGTGATGTTTTACATTGCTTGGACCTTCTTTCCTACAGCGGTGCTTCTACAAAATATCTAGACTGTAACACTGAGTCCCACATGTTTTATAGAATAGAATTTGACGCAGAACAGCGTTTTTTTGCTGGGTATTTTTCTTGAAACATGTCCGTGGGAATATCAGCGAGGCGGCGACTTAGGGATATCAGACCGTCAACAAAAGTCGCACGGCGGCTAACGGCGCAGCGAAGATACTAGCGCTATAAATAAGCGCTTCAACTAAGGATGGCAACCCGTACAATATTTTTGTATACTGTTGAGCTAAGTAAAGTTTGTTGTTTATGAGGTTTTAGTTGTCTTTGAAGCTTTGACCCGAAATATTTTAAAGTCAAACTGCTGAAGAGAAGTAAGTGACTGCTACGATTATTGTAGATATGGCCCTAAAAAAACTGATAAAGGAAGCCTTCTCAATAGTCTAAAATGCAAGAGCTTCCGGGGGGGCTTCGCCCACCTGGGTCCCCCCCACAGTGGCGCTGCCCCTGGACCCCGCCAGGGACATTCGGCGGCCCCCGGACCCCTGCCCGACGCTTTGAAAAAATCCTGGCGAGAAGTCTGTACGGCCTGAGTCTTCAAGTTAACGTATTGTGTGGTCCCGCTTATGAATATTAATTAGCCTTCGCTTTCCTCTTCGCTGAATGGCTGAACCATTAATTGAATTAACTCTTCCTGCCGGCTAGACGCAGGTGCAGATGTCGGCTCTGTGGGGTGAACGTCCGAAAGGTCATGGCATGGAGAACGAAAGAAAACCAATTTCCCCTAAAAAAAGGGCTGTAATTAATCCTTTTACAGTACTTTATGCCAAAAATTTTACTTGGATCATTTTACCAACTATCTTATGCCTATCTATACCAAATGTTACTCATACCAGGGTACAGGGGTACAAAATATACCGTTATAAGACCGTCAACAACAGTCGCACGGAGCTAACAGCGCAGCGAAAATACCATCGCTAGCGTTTCAACTTCGGATAACAAGTTATAAGTACTGTTGAAATTAGTAACGTTAAAGTTTGTTTTTAGTTGCCTTTGACGGTTTGACCTGAAATAGTGTTACGCTAAACTCCTGAAGAGAAGTTAAGTGACTGCTGCGATTATCATAGATATGCCCCAAAGAACTGATAACATGCATTGGCATAATACCGGTCATAAGCCTTATACCGGTCGATTAAAAATAGTGGAACTTAAAGAGATCTACACATGCAACAATAGTTATTTCTGAGGTATGCACACTTCAGACATCTAGGTGTCCAATACATAATTTACAAAGCATCGATAACAATGCATTCGAAGACAACAAGGCCAAAAGTTTTCAGGTCATTTTCGGGGCAGGCGAGCTCGTCGTGTGACAAACACACTGTCACGTTCATCGCCAGATTTGTAGATACTAATCACATGTGCTCACGGCACAAGACGAGCATGATTCAACAGCAATCTTGAATTTCTTTTGGTGACCTACAACTCGTGCAAAAGTGTGAGGAACCGTTGCATTATAGCCCGGATCTACGACTGAATGGGTCAAATTGAACGCACGCCGCCATTTTCCCGCCATTTTTAATGCTACGGCCAGCAGTAAAGTTTTACGTCATAGCGGTTATGACGGACCAAAATTAAATGAAAATTCTTGTCAGTATACGCCCATTTTCTCATGACTTTTTGTATGCTCATGCAGATTTTTGTTTTGTGCAACTACTAACAGGAAAGAAAGGAACAACAGAGGATGTATAAAGGTACACAGCGGCAGTTAATTGTGCCGTGTTTCGTTCGGCCGGTATAATGCACCCCCTTCCAACCACGCGCCCGTTCTCCGTGCAATTCCGCGGTGTGTTCCAATTACGATATTATGTTTTTAGCAGGACCAGAGAGACAAAATAATTTACACAGAAGAAGTGGCAAAGGTAAGCTGTAACAGCAACATGTAACTGGAGAAGATGATGCGTTGATCATTTGCCAAATTCCTCTTCGCTGATTGGCTAGGTCTTTGATTCAATTAACTCTCCGGCTGACGCGCACAGGTGTGGCTCTGTGCGGGGTCACGGAAGGTCACGTCAGGAGGCCAAAAGAAAACAAATTTCCCCTCAGAAAAGTGCCAAAATTAATCATTTTAAAGTTGTTTATGTCAAAAATTTTACTTGAATCTTGTTACTAAGTATCTAATGCCTATCTATACCAAATTTCAGGTCATTTAATTGTAATACCAGGGTACAGGAGTCAAAAGTGTCCTTTTTTTGGTGAAAAATTGGCCAAAAATCGCAAAAATAAGCATTTTGTTGCACTGTACACCAAAAGTGTTATTGAATTTATATAAAGGGATTATCAAGGCACATCTCTGTCGAATTTCAGCTCATTCGGTTGCAATACCAAGGTACAGGAGCCAAAAGTGTCCTTTTTTGGTCAAAAATTGGTTTAAAAATCGCAAAAATAAGCATTTTGTTGTACTGTACACCAAAAGTGTTATTTAATTTATATGGGGGCATTATCAAGGCACATCTCTGTCAAATTTCAGCTCATTTGGTTGTGATACCAGGGTATAGGGGCCAAAAGTGTCCTTTTTTGGTCAAAAATTGGTAAAAAAATCGCAAAAATAAGCATTTTGTTGTACTGTACACCAAAAGTGTTATCGAATTTATATGGGGGCATTATCAAGGCACATCTCTGTCAAATTTCAGCTCATTTGGTTGTAATACCAGGGTACAGGGGCCAAAATATACAGTTTTGGTCTAAAATTGACCAAAAAATCTCAATAAAATCATTTTAGAGGCAGATATGAAAAAACTGAGAAAAAGCATCAAGGTATTGGCCCATTCTACCCCTGTGCCAAATTTCAGGTCATTCGGTCCAGGAACGGCGGAGATGAATCACTTTGAAGATTTGACAGGAGAACGAAAGAAAGAAAGAAACATTACGAATACAATATATTTCACCATACTATGTATGGCTGAAATATAAATATCATATTCGTTACACCCAAGTGCATGTAATATGTGACACGTACCCAGCTGCTCTTGAGAACCCCCCGGAAAGCAGTATTCTTAGGGGGAGGGGAAAATGCTACAGGGAGGGCGAAAACGCTAGTGATGGGGGGGGGGGATTTAGCTATATCCCGCGAGACATATAGCGATATCCCGCTAAGCATATAGCGATCTCCCGCGAGGCATATAGCGATATCCCGCTAAGCATATAGCGATATCCCGCGAGGCATATAACGATATCCCGCGAGGCATATAGCGATACCCCGGGAGGCATTTAGTGATGTCCTGCAAGATCGGATAGCGGACGCCCGTCAGTCGGGCGAGGTTCGCTCGACTTACGCCCGAATTACGTTTGTTTGCAAATATTAAATTTCTTTAAATGGGAGGGTAATTCTGACATTGTGGCCCCTGTGGTGGTATGTAGGCTGGCTTTGTGATACACTTTTCTTTCATCTCTAGTATGCCCGTGCATTCCATTAATTGGTTAAAAAAGATTCCGACAACAAAAGAATAAACATTTATTGATCTCTTGCCTTTTTGTAATTGTGAGGAACATTTTGTGTTATCTTGTCCGCGTGCAAGAGGTCATGGGAGGTTCATTATCATAGATTTATTTATTGGAGATTGCACGAGCCTCGCTTATATGTGGGACAGGGACAGTTTTTGGGCGACAAATACGCAAGACCTTCTGAAGATCTTAAAATAGGCCGACCTTCCAGCGATCGCGAAGTACGTCCGAAGAACGTACATAATGTGACAGGGGTATTAAGGATATTAAGCAAGGTGAACATCAACTTACCCACATCGAAGCGGTTTATAACTCTGACCCGGCTGACCCTGTAGTAACCTGCCAGGTCCACCTGCCACCATGACTGTTGTTCCGGGTTTGTTACAGCGCAGTCAGTAACGGAACCATCCACACCCTTTTCGGCTCCAGCTGATACTCCATTGAAGGCTCGGTTCGAACTCTGTGATGCTTTCTTTCCAAGGGCCAAGTTATCATCTGAAAGTGAAAATGACCGAATGTCATTATAAATATGTTTTTCTGGTCAGGAAACTCTGAAGTTATTTTCGTTTGAAGCAAGGGTAACGCCGACGATGGTTAGACATCCATGTAATAAGATACGCCAAAAAGTAGTTTTTCAAGCAACTGGATATAATTTTGAAAACGGTTACATTTTTCAGACAACCATCCGGTGTTTTTCGTCGGTGATACTGGAGAAATCTTGTTGGAGAGATTTTTTTTAATATCCTAGCTGTGAATTGACAGGCAAAAGAGATCTAGTTCGAGAACAAGTTTATCCTAACTATGAACTTGGTCTTAACTTGTCCTACCCTCGTTGCCTTAAAACTACTAAAATTTGTCTTCCTTCCATTTTTTGCATATTAATTAATAGTTTAAACCACTGTACAAACATTATATATATATATATATATATATATATATATATATATATATATATATATATATATGCCTCTTGCATTATTATGGCTTTTCACTTGCACTGAGATGATTTGAGTGATTGCAGAGCATTTCGAACTTTCGAATTTTAGGTACTTTACTCCAAATTGCCCTTATCGAACGAACATGAAGTAGTTTGTTTTTACGACTTTCTTCATGCATTATTAAACCCGTTTTAAGAGTATTTAAAGGAATCCTACCTGTACCACAGAATGGGCCAGTCCAGCGCACGTTGCAAGCACAAGTGCCGTCAACACTTCCCGTGGTGCAGTCCCCGCGGCCGAGACAAACTTTGTCTCCTGTAACAGATGACAGCGCGACGCCTTTCATGTGGGGAGGGGAACTGCAGGTGGGGTTAACGGCAATAAATAAAGCGCCCTGACGTGCCAAAGTCAGTAGACCATATAGATTACAGTCACACCTCCATGGGTTTTCTGCTATGTAAAGTTCCTGAAGACTGGTGAGATGTGAGAACACTCCAGTGGGCACACTCGAGATGTTATTGTTGTACAGGTAAAGCCGTACCAAACTGGTGAGATGTGAGAATACTCCATCCGGGAGGTCAGCTATATGATTACCAGATAGCTTCAGCTCCTGCAGACTAGTGAGATGTGAGAATACTCCATCCGGGAGGTCAGCTATATGATTACCAGTTAGATCCAGGCCCTGCAGACTGGTGAGATGTGAGAACACTCCAGTGGGCACACTCGAGATGTTATTGTTGTTCAGGATAAGTCCTTCCAAACTGGTCAGATTTGAGAACACTCCGTCCGGGAGGTCAGCTATGTGATTACCAGATAGCCGCAGCCAAACCAGACTGGTGAGATGTGAGAACACTCCGGCAGGGAGAACGCGGATGTCGTTGTTGTACAGAGCAAGCCACTCCAGGCTGGTGAGATGTGAGAACACTCCTGCAGGGAGAACCCGGATGTCGTTGTTGTCCAGATCAAGCCACTTCAGACGGGTGAGATGTGAGAACACTCCTGCAGGGAGAACCCGGATGTCGTTGTTGGACAGATGAAGCCTCTCCAGGCTGGTGAGGTGAGAGAAATCCGCATCAGACAGGTTCTGTATGTTATTATAGTACAGGCTGAGACCAGTCGTACCCAGTGGTATGTTGGCGGGAACGACTGTGAGCCCCCGTCTACTACAGTCAACCTCCCCGCCAGGCACACAATCACATGTCTCCGGGCAGGCGAAGACGGCCGTGACGACCCACAGGAGACCGAGGACACTGACTGCAGCAGCTCGGCACGTCACACGGCTCCTCTGCATGCTGCTGCTGCTGGGACAAAAGCATCCGACAGTACAGATTACTGGGATAGCCGATCCAGTCGGGCCGCCATCTTGGATCCGAGCCGAGCCGAGCCGAGCCGCAAATAATTCCCCGACTTACCTTTCCCGAATTCGCATTTCCCCGGTAAAAACTTAATCGAATACCCTTTCTTGAAGATATAGAAACATTGAACAGTGTAAGTAGAGAGATATGAGAAACAGGGACGTGTTAGGGATGAATGATATGTGTCTATTGGTAACGTTATCACGGAACGGAACAAAATCGAACGATAAAAAACAAACATGTAACCAAAACCAAACGTAAAATTGTGTGTCCAGTCACGTCTCTAATGTCAACCAAGGAAGATCAATATGAACAAGATAACAGGAAAACACTTATATAGCGCTTAACATGCGACCTAGATAGGATAATAATCAAGTGTAACGAAATGACCGTGCTGCGGACTGTGTTGGGTGACAGTAAAAAAGGGAAGGGTCAAATAGCTTGTTTATGAAGACACTCCTAATGTGTATGTAAATGAGTGGTGCAGAGCCCCTTTAGCTTTATTACCTACATGAAATGTCATGGAGGTTATATTTTACCCTGCGTTTGTGTGTGTGTCTGTCTGTCTGTCAACAAGATAACTCAAGAACGGCTGAATGGATTGCTTTCATACTTGGTGTGTTGGTAGGGTGTGATGAAAGCTGGAAGTGATTAGATGTTGGGATTAGATTAGATGCAGCACAACTTCCGGTTTTGCTATCTCGTGTTCTGAACAAGCTATGGTCCCGATTTTTATGTGTTACATAGCTCTTGCGCTCAGAAATAAGTGACATAAATTTGGGCCCCCTAGCGTCTAGTTTTGGGATAGCAGGGGCATTTTTGTCAAAAACTTCTGAAGACGATAACTCAAGAAAGGAACAGCGGATTTTCATGATTTTTGGTATGTAGGTACCTCAGACAATGTTGTATAAAATGAAATACTAATTATGCAAAATTATATTACATTTGCATAATTAATGAGAATATTCTATCATAGCAGTTTTTCTATGTATCTCTTGTCCCTGACGTGGTATGGTCTTGACATTTGGGTGGTAGATAGCTTTTAGTGTCATGACAAAGTGGGGCAAGTTTCAGCCCCCTAACATTTAATTTGGGAACTGCAGGGGCGTTTTTGTCAAGACATTCCAATGAGGATAACTGCAGAAAGGATTGACGGATTGGCATCATATTAGGCATGCGGGTACCTTAGGCAAAGATGTTCATAATGATATACATGTTATGCAAATGAGAGCTTAATTTGCATAATTAATGAGGAAATTGTATGATTCCATTTTTTTCAATAACTGGACTTCAATAAATGTAACACATGTTAATTATGATAGGTAGAATATAAGCAGATACCAAATATGGTAATGAGGAACTTATTTGCATAATTTATGTAAAAATTGCAAAACCACTGTATGATCAATAATGGGAATTTTATAATTGTGACATGTGTACGTTAGTCAATGATGAACAACACCATGCATAAATTATGTTCATGTGTTAGTCAATTTCTTGAAATTTATGAAAGCTCTAAATTTTCATGGAGGTATGAGGTCGCCGAACTCTAGTTCATCATACTTTTGTACGTTTATGATATTAATGATCAAATGGCAGTTTAAAAGGGTGGTGTTGTCTTTATTTGTTATAAATGAGATATCCGTAACTCGGCCTTGTTTGAAATGTCAAGAACCAACAGATACACCTGTGCGTGACTTCTGCCGATAATGATCTCACAACGTAAACAAACCGTCGTTTCATGAATATGTGTGCATCGGCCGTAACAGCCACGGATCACAGCCTGAAACAGCCGAGGAACGCACTAGTCAGGGATCTACCAAAGGGTTGAAAATGCTTCTTGGACTGTAATACTGTCGCAACGTAATTTTGCTCAAGCATACACACAGACAGACAGACCTAAAAACATGGCCTTCTAGGCAAAGGTGGAGCCACTCATTGAATTTCTTTACATTCAAGTTAAGTTGCGCTGTTAAAATAAGTTCCATAACTTGAGCACAGTTCCAGTTTGTCCCATCTTATTTGATGTCGAATGAAAAAATATAATGCCTGATTTGTGTGCTGTGCAGATTACAGCACACAAATCAGGCATTGTATTGATCATAATCTGTTCTTGGGAATTGCTAGCAAAATTGCATTCCTAGCAAAATTGGAGATCCGTGCCCATAACATGCGACAAGCATACTCGTAGAATTAGGGGGGAAGGAGGGGGGTGTAAATAAGGCTGTACTGTTGTTGGTAAAATTACGAAGTAAGTTTACTTACTTGTTTCCAGCAATCCCAGGACTTCTCCAAGTCGGATTCCTGCGCCCACAGTAACCTTGACTTTGACTCTAACTGCTGCCTCCACAGATCTCAATAAGAACTTGTTCTATACTGTGTCTCTTCAAAACCCAGAGGGCAGCAGGAAACACGGCCGTTTTTCCTGTGACCGTACCGCTAATTCCTGGTAGTCCTCTTTGTCCTCACCTGCGTCACGTCCCGTGCCAGCGCCAGGTGAATCAGCTAGTTTATGTTGACAGACGCACCTGTGTGACACCTGTAACGCTAGTTAACCTTTATTCGTTCAGTTACCTTAATTCGTTTTTTTTTTTCAAAAACAGGGAATCTACGGAGATACGGTAAATGCAACATCAGTAATAACCACAGGAATGCATAACCGAGAGACTCAAATGTTCAGAATATTATTCAAAAGGCTCCGATGACCACGCATTCGAAAACAGCGAGGTCAAAAACGTACCGTCCCTAATTGTAATAGCCTGGCCACCTGATGGGAGGATTACGTCATCGCGTTGTTTGCTGGAATAGATCGTTTTCACAGAACATTCGAAAACCGCTTCGCCACGCGTGGGCGCCATGTTGGATGATAACCTGGATATATAGAACACAGAACGGCGCTACCAAAGTTACTTGCGGCGGGTTCAAGTACGTTGTTTTGTCTCCGTACTGTGAATGATATAGTGATGTAGCCAAGGCTAGATATCAGGACAGAGTTGCAATAATAGGTCTTGATCCATACGCTTTCAGAGAAAAGGCATTCGACGATCTAACGCTCTTGCCGATGGTTGAATACCCGGACATCTGTTACCGCTACCCTGGGCGACTATATAACGTTATGTACACTCCTATCATATAGGCTGCGCACGGAGGACTAGACTAGCTACAGCCCTATACAGCGGAGTTTGTGTTACACAGTCTACCCCAGTATCCAGCTGCCCTCACTATCCACTTGCCTCACAAGGGGCAAGATGTGGTGCTTCTCCAACTCTGACTCCGTGTGAATGGTTTTCTACCCAGGTCAAAACTGAGCTACGGCGTGCTTCAGCCAACTACGACGTTGTTTGACAAGGCGCGACGTAATTTGGAGAACTCACGCGTAGTTCACCCAACGAGCTTCATACGACGTGTCTTTCGGCCTGAGGTACTGTCTGACTCAACTACTTCGTAAGTAACCATAGCCTGACTAAAAACGCTCTCCTAGCCCGACAGTTTCCGTCCCCCTCAATAAACCCAGCCAGTGAGAGATTTTGTAAACACGTCTAGTGCAAAATGTAACAACCCAAACTACGTATTTTCAGCTATACTGCGACAAAGTTGGACTACAACGTTAACGTCTTAACCCCACCAACTTGTACATAACCTCGACACCGTAACGTTATTGTATCATCCCCCAATACGCTAAACTGAGAACAACATAAACATTCGATCGTATCGCCATTATGAAAACCAGAAGAATTCCCTGAGGCTAAGGTTTGGTAGTTACATATTTTCTACAATAATAGCTACGCATATGTGTGCGTGGTAACTTGCGCATGCATGCTATGAAGCTTTTCAAACCCTGCTCACTGCGGCAGAAGGCAACCTTCATTTCTTCAACTAGAACCTACACAGTAAATATATTCCCACCTGTGAGACAAAGTTGGTGACAAAGTTAGAGATCTTCAAGCTTCCAGTGCTGACCTGCCCCTGTCACACCTTGTCTGAAGATGTTGTCTAACCGGTTAACCTGTCACTACACATGACTTGACTTGAGGTAAAAGTTCAACCTCTGACGTGGGAAACGTATATGCTCATTGTGCAAATAACTAGAATAACGAAATGTAGATGGGCCGTATTCCATGAAATGACTTTTAAACTATTTTACTCCAAAGGAGAGTGCTATTTTCTAAAAGACCACGTCTTTACGTACAAAAAAAACGACTAAATTTGTAGGAGAGTACTATTTTCTAAAAGACCACGTCTTTACGTACAAAAAAACGACTAAATTTGTAACAATTGATCACAGATGAGCAAACTCCGCACGGGGACCCATGTTGGCGGGCCGCTAGAATAGTGATTCAATCGAGTTAAAAAGGGATAACTGTGTTGTTAGATAGAAACGGCGAGTACGCTGTTACAGTGTATCCTGTGTTCATGGAACTCGCAGTTAGCAAATCGAACAAACAGCCCGTTTGTAAATAATAAAAAAAAACTTCTTTCCATGTACGGGCCCACCACGTGCAACACACAGTCGTGTGGAGATCGAGCAGCTTATCATCCAACATGGCCGTTCGAACGTTCGAACGCGACTGTGACGTCACATGAAAACGATCTATTGTAGAGATCTATCACATCCTCTTCCAGTTCACAATTATCATGCACAAGATAACTCAATAAAGTTTGTTTTGCTAACCAGTAATTGGACTCAAAGTGTGATCAATTGTCGAAAACCGTCTCTTTGTTGCCACAACCTGCCGCGCACGATCGAACGTCGCCATGTTTTTTTCCCCAGAAACCTATGGTCGCAAGCGCGGGAAAAGATTGGATGACGACATTACTAGGTATTTGAAAAACCTGACAAAGAAAATGCTGGCAAATTCATTAAAAACTACTATTTTTAGGGAGGAGATCAATTGTTTGTATCTATTTAGTATTTAGCATGTGTTATTTAAGCAATTGGGATGTCATTTTCCCCAGTATTTTGCTTAAAACTAAAAGTGGGGGTACGGACGGGACAGGTGGGGGGTACGGACGGGACGGGTACGGACGGGACATTTGAAGTTATATGGTGCTGTATCAGGCAAGGTCTTTATCACAGATATGGTTTATATAGTGGTTTGGTATTTAGTCAAAGAGACTTGTAAACCATCATAATTAAAAGTTTGTAATATTAACCTAATATAGAAATTGAGGGGGGGGTACGGACGGGACAGAATTTTTCGGAAAATGACAGCCTATACTTTGATCCTTCGCTGTGAGTCAGATGAAAGCAGGAATGATCTCATTCTACTTTTGTTCTCTTACATACATCATATCAAAACTTTACATGTCAAATTAACACTTATTACAGTACATTAAAACAATGCTACCGACTTTGAAATCTATAAGTAAATATTACATTAAAATTGGTAACATGTGGGTGAAAATACAAAATAACCCTGCTGGCAAAAAAAAGTTGGAATATCTTCGAAAAATTGTAATAAATCTCAAGTTTACATATGACTGCATGTACAAAATAAGGAATTTTAAGGCAGCAGCCATGTTTATGATGTCAGCTGCAATGGTCAGAATGTGAAAAAAACTGAATGACCCCTGGTAACACTAAAAATAGGACATTTTTAGGCACCATTTTTTACAATAGTTTCGCCAAATATTGATGGATTTCTCTATTTCTTTTTTTGTTGTGTTCCTTGTTATACCAGCTTTTGGAAAATACAAGTTAAAAACAGTAATATCTTATGTAGACTTTCTTATCAACTGGTAACATGTGGAAAAATAAATGGGTACACTCAATTGTGAAACAGCCGTTTCTACCAAAATTGCGTTATATGTGTCATAGAGGAATATCATGTAATCTCGATATGATCCATCTTTGTTGGATTTTATGACTATTATGTCTAGTTTTCTGATCATATTTGTTGCACAGTGAAATTAAATGTCGGGGCAAATGTATTATGCATTCGATTTTTTTTATGACTAGTGCGCCAGAATTGTTGAATCCTCTACTATACCTCTTGTGAAAATCTTGTTGGTTGAAATCTGGAAAGGTTTGTAATTCATTGTTTACTGACGTCACCTTTTTGACTGTTTGAAATCCAAATGTTGCAAGTCGTTGGTTTGGTTGATTCGAGTGCAATCGACTTTTAACACAAGTATCGGCAACAATATACCTCTCCAGTGTTTTCCAAGGATGCCTGAAGAAAAACTATACGTGAAGACGCAGTGAATTAGCAAATGGTATCTTAGTTTTACGGTAACTAGTACGAAAATACAATGGTGCGGGTCCGGCGTGCGCTCTGTGGAACGGGCACTCAGATGCCAGCGCTGAAGCGTTCCTTTTCGGACGCCTCTGATGAGGTGGCCTCGCGCGGTTCAAATTTAGGCCTTTTTCACCCTCGAAACTGATAATATGCCATATTCAACCTGAAAGAAGAGACTTCGGTCTATTTTACGCACTAGATTTACTTTCGGTCTGAAATCAGCTGTAAGGTAAAACGCAGCAGGATACTTACGCTAAAATCAACTGATTTCAGATCATATCATCAAACGGGTAGAGGTAAAATTCCGTTTAAAAAAAAATAGAAGTAAAAACTAAAATGGAATCCTTAAAAATTGTAAATGTGAAGAAAAGGAGAGCGAAGCATGGTATGTGCAGAAGTAAGCAACAGAGCTTACTCTCTCTCCAGGCATACCGGCTGTTTCCCTATGACGGCATTGGTCTCGCCTTACATGGGGGACATTGCTAACAAGGGACCAGTTTCACAGGGACTGCCTTACACAAGACAAAAGGAGAGCGAAGCATGGTATGTGCAGAAGTAAGCAACAGAGCTTACTCTTTCTCCAGGCATACCGGCTGTATTTCCTATGACGGCATTGATCTTGCCTTACATGGGGGACATTGCTAACAAGAGGCCAGTTTCACAGGGTCTGTCTTACACAAGACAAAAGGAGAGCGAAGCATTGTAGGTGCGGAAGTAAGCAACAGATTGAAATAATACAACTGCGGACATTATTTGCATAATTAATTGAAACAAGATAATATATCAGTTATAAGGGTTAAAATCTTTTTGTGAATGTGTTTGATTGTGGAACTCTAGTTTAAACATGAAACTTAATAGTTTTCCATCTATCTGAAGGTTATAATGGTTTTGTCAATCCATGGAATTTCAAAGATTTGTTATTTTTCTTTTTAGTGGCAGCCCATATCTTCAAGCATTGTCCAGGATTAGCATTATCCTTGCAATTGGAAGCAAATAGACAGCCAATTTGTGGGGTTTAATTATTGTATCTCTTGATTGATACTGTATTTCCTTCAATATATCATCATTTGTCATCTATATACATCATGTACAGTTTCTCTGATGATTTTATTCACACATATAGTTCTGTCACATATGTTATTCCTGACTCTATCCATTTTATAAAATGATATAATGATGTGTTTTTTTTCTTGCCCTTATGACTTATGCATGGAGGGTGGCCGAATCCCCAAAGGCCTACTCTACGGAGAACTGATCTCAGGAAAGAGAAACAAAGATGTTTGCAAGAGGGACCTAAGGCCTCTTGACCACTGGGAGGACCTTGCAAGACAGACCCATGGCAGCTGGAGATGCACACTGTCCAGGCAGCTAAAATCGGGAGAAAACAGACTGATGCGCAGGGCAGAAGAAAAGCAGATTCTGCGATAAGAACTCTGCAACAGACCGGAGTCAGCTTACAGATGTGCCCTATGAGGCAGAGACAGTCATTCTCCTATAGGACTGTTTAGCCACAGTCAACGCCATAGGGCTGATATCAATTAGGATCTTACCATGGTCAATATTGGCCGAAGGTCATATATATATATGACCAATGACATAACTAGGTAGTGCACACACCTCCTTCACCTTAAAAACCCAAGTGCAGGCCAGGCTGACGAGTCGCCTTTAAAAAAAACACCCTGTCTGCCTACCATTGTCTTCCGAGACAGACGGATGGCAAATTGACTGGTGTAAAGCAGGTGCTGGGAGAGGAGAAAAGGAAGACTAAATCTTTGAGCTTGATCTTCATTTGAGGCCATTCCAGCCACGTTCATACCACTCTCCGTAAGTTTTTTTTTTTTTATTTCCTTGTAATTTTGTATGTATATGTGAAACTGGGCCCTATTGAAAACCAGTGTACTAGCACTGAATAGGCTACCCAGGTGTATGAAAATAAACAAAACAAACAAACAGAACAGAAAAATTTCTCTAGTTGATTGTTTAATTTCAGTAAGAAATCTCAGAGGAGATACATGTATTTTTACATCGGACTTTTAAATACATATACTTTCCCAATTTTTTGGCCTTTGTCATTGAAGTTTTTTGGAGGGTTGCTTATTTGAGTTTCAATTACATTTGTATCTACTGTATAGGAACCTTCAGCCTTAGAGTTCAAAGGGGATCTCGTGATTATAGGTCGAATCGGGCTGGAGCCTCAAGTTATTCGTAAAAGTTTTCTCCATGCACATACTCTGATCATACCACCTGAGTTCAGTTCTGCAGTTAATGGAATTTTACTTGCACACACACACACACACACACACACACACACACACACATTGTCAGATACACGCATACAAATACAAACACACACACACACAATATTCCTGTTCGTATGCTGAACACCAATGTCGCTTGTAAGACCAACGTTGGTGATATTTTTTATTGATACAAAACATAATTGAGTAGATAAGTTTCTTGTTTGATACCGCTGTTTAGCTATAACAAGATAATATCCTTGGCTAAGCACACGCGTGCACGTAAATGTCCTAATGTAGTCACCAGCCTTTCTATAGCATCCAAAGTCCTGATAGATGTAAACAAGGTGCTAAAACATGTGCACACTGACACCGGTGACTTCAGCAAGGTCATGAGCATCATCAAGTCCTTCGTCAATGACATTTTCGAGCGCATCGCCGCCGAGGCTTCTCGTCTGGCTCACTACAACAAGCGCTCTACCATCAGCAGCCGCGAGATCCAGACCGCCGTGCGGCTCCTGCTATCGGGCGAGCTGGCAAAGCACGCCGTCAGCGAGGGCACCAAGGCCGTCACCAAGTACAGCAGAACCAAGTACACCTACTGCACAAGCTATAACCCCGGCCTTTTTCAAGGCCACCCCCACCCCACAAAAGAGCTATAACAGTCACTCTTACCATTCAAACAATGACCCAACACATACACACAATTACTAACCTGTGATCGCAGCTACTACTGTTAATTAACTATTTCAACAGGATTGTTCTTATACATGAAACACAGCTCGTATACCAAAAGAGCTGCGTGTCACGTATAAGAACAATCCTGTTGAAATAGTGACAACCTATGGTTATTTAGGTATTGTTGTCAATTCTGCGGGTACTTTCAAGGCAAATAACAAACATCTGTACATCAGGGGACTAAAAGCTTTATTTGGGATAAACCAATCTTTAGACAAAGCCGACACGCCTTTGTCAGAAACAAACGTTTTGATACCTGCGTCAAGCCCATAATTCTTACGGGTCGAAAATCTGGTGTTCTGTTAAAAGCTCCAAATCCTGTCCTATCGGATCCATTCACCTAAAATTCTGTGGCCTTGCCGCTAGAGCCGAGTTAGGGAAGTTCTCCATGCATTTGGAAGCCTTCCTAAATGCTATCAAACACTTAATTAGGCTTCGCCAGAAAGTACCAGCAGACAGTTTTCAGTCAGACTGGAGCCAAGTGTTGGGCTTCAGGAGTTCGCCAGTCACTGGAGGAATGCGGTTATGGATTTATATGGCATTGTCCTCTACAACACAACACAAATTCGTCTCAAATTATCAATTCTATCAATCAGCGTCTGAAAGACATTTATTTTCAAACTTTTCTAAGAGAGCTACACAATGATATTGATAACAAAGGAGGGTCCGCTAAAAACAAATTGAGGTATTACATTTACAGACTGTTCAAGTCCAACTATCATGTAGAACAATTCCTGGGTATTATCAATATTCGGCACAGAACGGCCGTCACAAAACTACAAATCAGTTGCCACAAATTACACATTGAAATCGGAACACATAACCGCACTCCTCTAGAACAATGAATATTGTGATATAGATAAGTTACAAGACTAACATCATTTTGTAGTAGAATGCAGTTTGAGCAAGGAAGAGAGAGCTGAACTCTATATATAGACTGATAAAACCCAAAATACTGATAAAGGTCGCGTTACGCCAAAACCAACATGATTTGGCTAATCAAGCGACAAGGTCGCGTTACGCCCCAAACGAACATAGCAAGATTTGGGTCATCAGATCACAAGGTCGCGTTAGGCCCAAACGCACATAGAAAGCGTGATTTGGGTCATCAGGACACAAGGGCGCGTTATGCCCAAACGCACATAATTTGGCTGATCAGGCGACAAGGTCGCATTACGCACAAAACGAACATAGCATGATTTGGGTAATCAGGTCACAAGGTCGCGTTAAACGAAAACGAACGTAGAAAGTATGATTTGGGTCATCAGGCCACAAGGTCTCGTAACACACAAAACGAACATAGAAAGCATGATTTGGGCCATTCACATACAGCCCATTTACATACAGTTCCTTCACACATTGCTTCTTCATTGAGCACAAACAACCCCTACTGCTTAAACAGCTTTTGTCCCAATGGGCTTTCGTAGGTCCAAGTAGCCTGACGTGATAGCCAGCCCAGGTAGACAGCCCAGGTAGACAGCCCAGCCTTTTCCGTAAACCCAAAATCGCTAATACCCCCATCACATTTGGCGAAAATCGATCGGACGACGATTCTGCGGCAATCGCCCATTAGCCTCGCTTATGATAATAACTTAATTGCACAACAATTGTACAAGGTAAAAAATATGGCTTATATGTGACAGGGACGTGTTTTTAAGGTGAAAAATACGCGCAACCTTCTGTCGATCTTAAATATGGCCGATCTTCGATCGATACGCCCCAGGATCGTGGATAATGTGACAGGGGTATAAGGAGCTCATTGAAATCGCTAAAATCGCTCCACACAAAGTCGTCATCTCCTGGCCGCGCCATCCTGAAAATGACCATAAACAAAGGGAAGACACCAGTGCGCGGGCATGGAATTAATACAAATGAGTGTCTTTGACATCCGGGTGTGAATTATTCTGTTCACACTTGTGGTGGAGATAGGAAAAAAGAAAGTAAATCGTGCTCCCTCCATCTCCATCTCCTTGCTTAATGTAAACTGGGCAAATGCCCCACTTTATTATACCTTTGAACAAAATGACGGGGAACCGTAATTAAAAGTGTGCGACAATATCGCCAAGAATCAGTATCGATTTTTTGTCCATCAAGCTACTCAAACTTTTCCCTCAAGTTTGCAAAGACGTCAGTCAATAGTGAAGTTTGGTGCATCATTTGTATGCATGATAAGAATTGACTTCATAATTCAGATCAGGCACACAGAAGACCGGTTTGGAGATTAAAATGAGGTCTAAATCCTGATATGTAAACAGGAAATGTACATTGCTGTGGCTGTGACAACTGGGTGGAGTAATTTGTCAGGATTTATTAGACTATTAAATTATCTGTCTCAGGCCACAATGTTGACGTGTACATCTCTACCAAAAGTAACAATATGCTAAATATCATGTAAAGCCAACGTTCCTGCAACCTATCGACAAATGAAAAACATATCATGTCCAAGTAAAAAGATACCACATACCAAATATCATTACAATCCATCCAAAGATAACTAAAGGTATGCTTACCACAAAAATGCACAAACACACACACACACACACACAGACATACCAAAAACTATGCCACCATTTCAAATGCAGGCAAAAATACACAAACAATATAAATTCACTGCATTTCAAAACAAGACACACAAATTTCAAAAACTCACATTACAAAATCATTTCATCAAATATCTATTTCCCGAAATTAACAACATTTCAAAAACAACAATCTTCATTTAAAAAATTGTTTTATTTGGCATAGATATGTGTTCGTGGAACTCTAGTTTTTTTAATAAAATCACAAAAGAGAATTTGTAAACAAAGGTATATATTTTGATCTAATAGCCATCCTGGTGTATGCATCTAAACGTCTGTCTTTAAGTTTGCGCTGGACGTTTGTATTGTTTCTGCAAGTTTGGGGCTGTAAGATATACTAATTCTGCGAATTGTTTATCTATATCACTCGTAGGTAACGGTAGGAAGATATATTTTAGGGTTGGGTAGGGTTGATGGAAAACTTCCATTTTTTGCAGTGAAGGTTACGAGTGTCATAATTGCGTTTGTAGGCCATGTTGTCTTGTTGATAATATGGCAAGGTTCTCTGCATTAAAATCTGCTATTGAAGCTATCTACCGCGATTCAAGGCTTGTAAATAAACGATCATCTTGAATGTAATTAGAAACAAACACATTGTTTCACCACGAGCATCAAGTATGTGCGATTATTAGTATGTAAGATCGGGTTTTATTTACGTACCAAGGTTATTCACATGTGGATAACGCCTAAAGCTTCCTCATACTCGGGGCAGGCATTGTCATTCTATATGATAGATGACCTGTCCAGCTTTGGATACGCTGAACCAATGTGTACTTGTAAATGCCATGATGTCATTCATCCACATCAACAGCGCTAACGTATTCTTGGTACATTGTATGTTTTACTACAGGTACCTCTATGACAACTCCCGATTGTTTCTTTCAACAGTGCGATGGTTTACAGTGTGTATAGAATCGAACATATTATAATTGGCAGAAGATGCAGCATTGTGACCATCTCAGGCCCGACCGTCCCTAGAGACGTGCTACAAACGTCTTCTGGTGCAGCAGCCGGGACTGTTGCCCTGGGCAGAGGGCTCTCCTTGCGGAAATGTGACTGGAGGATGACATTCAAGGAAATTACAGTATCAGTTTGGGAAAGTAAGAATATTCGCATTTTCTTGAGTCTTTCTACAAGCTTACTTATGATACATGGAAACATGGACAAGAAAACAAAAATAGGATACATATCCTCAATGCTGAAATGATATCGAAGCAAACGTGTTTTTGGTATTTACGCAACGTATGATATTACATGGATGCTATTACTAATAATGTATGTAGAGAGTTTGATACTTTTAACTATAGTTTCAACATTCAGAGTTTAAAATCTAAAACTATAGTTTGAACATTTGTTAGTTTAAACATTTTTAAATAGATTTTTAAATGATAAAAGCTTGTTTTGGAATGACCGCACCACTTACCATGCCCAGACTGCTCTGCCCTCTGAACCCACAATCCGATATGAACGGCCCCTCCCGGAGATGTGTGGAGAACCGCTGCGCCTTGTTCCTGTCCCACACGATACTCTCCACTACATCCGCGTAGGTCATATTGGACATGCTGACTGGTTTCAGAACCGGGATGCTATTTATCCATCCTGGAGCATCCAAGCTGTAACTACAAAAATGGAATTCGTTGAAGAGATTCATTAGTCACGTACGTACACAGTTAATAGAATTTTCATCAATCAGTGACTGTTATTAAAGGTAACTACACGTACCTCCAGTCCATCTTGATCACAGAGTGCCCTAGTTCTCACGAGAGTTGCGAGAACTAGGTCAAGACTTGCGTGGATGCCGTGTTCCTGACCCCAAACCGCGAGGGTCATCC
>NW_023365741.1:114720-120007 GCF_000003815.2 Branchiostoma floridae
AGGAAGTCAGGTAAAAGAATCCAGGATTGATTATCAATTATCAAGCAAGATATAGTGAGCAAAAATAAATACAATCAAAGATTTCACATTAAACTCAAGTTGCTAGGTATGTTTTGGGTACGGAAAGTGTATAAATCTTGATGATTATTCTTACTTGATCTCTTCGACACCGGCAAAACTGAGGATGTGTCGTGGATGTGGAGAACTGTCACAGAAAGTCATGTCGATCCTCGGGTAGTAGAAGAGAATACTTTCACACATCTCGTTGTCAGTCCCCAATCCTCCCTGTTGGAAAAATAAAACAAGCAAATGTTAACTCCATGCCAAATCATGTTACTATTTTTACCTTGTACCTCATCTTATCTCAGAACAGCACCAGAGCTCATCATTTCAGTGAATCGAAAATCAAGTCACTTAGAAATCCTCTGACTCTC
Source organism: Branchiostoma floridae (assembly GCF_000003815.2). NCBI lineage: Eukaryota > Metazoa > Chordata > Leptocardii > Amphioxiformes > Branchiostomatidae > Branchiostoma > Branchiostoma floridae. The sequence goes on from NW_023365741.1 coordinate 115,155, forward strand.
TCAAATATCACATCAACTATCGGAACACACAAACCTGCCGATAAAACTGAAAACATGGATACCGCAGCGCCTTGCAACATTGAGCTACGGTCCGTTGCAATTCGTGAAGGACACCAACATGGCTTAAAGCACCCGCCTGCTTCATCGATACGGTATCGGGTACACTTGCTTCCATAATCAAAGTTTTGCATCTTTGTTAAAACAGTGAGAATAGTAGCAATGAAAGATTTTGATCTATTTAAAGTAATATCCTGGTTTTGAAACAAACAGCATTTCAAGACTGTGGTTTCGTCATGAGTTAGATTTAAATTTTCTAAAAAAAACATGACGCACAGATGCTATGTTAGTTCATATGGTTTGGTAAGTTGAAAATGCTTAATGATTTGGGTTTTTTTAGACAATGTTCATGTAAAGACAGGGGCCCGCTATCGTCTACCTACTACCTATGACCAGTGTACTGCTCAAGTCATACACCCAGAAATGGACATGTTTTTATTTTTGTTCTATTCTGTTTTAGCCAGGGTAGCCCAACTCAGTGTAAGTAAGTCACTGCTTTACAGTGGGGCCATGGATTACACATAGTACATGTCATATCAACAATACATAATATACAAATAATATACACAAAAGACCGTTATCCATAATCATTCCGGTCGTGAGGTCAGAGGTAAGCTCTCAGTTTCATCATACGCTTAAATGCTGCAATGTTAGGAGCCGTTTTTAAAGTCATTGGAAGGTGATTCCACTGACAAACGCCCCTGTGGCTAAACTTACGCCTTCCACATTCTAAGAGAACTTGTGGCAGCTGCATTGATTGGCTCAAACTATGACGAGTAGATGTGTCATGTACTACGCAGTCAGGTCCTTAATTATGTCGACGAAGACCAAAGGGCTGGTTGAATCATCTGGTCGAGTCCAGATCCTGTTGTTGGAAAACGAAACAGTTACCGAAAGCGTGTCGTTGTACTTACGTAGACAGCTTGGTTCTTATGTGCTGAGTTGTACGTACACTCTGTCATAATCGTGTCCCCCTAAATACAAAATAAGAAATGCTCAATTAGCTATAGGCAATATAGAAACAATCAGATAGACAATTGTTGTTAGTATTCGCAGAATTAGTATATCTTACATCCCCAAACTGGCAGAAACCATACAAACTTCAAGCGCAAACCTAAAGGCAGACGTTTAGATGAACATGTTCACTTGCTCTAAACAACATCCATGATACTCTTTGGCATTTTAGTGTTACACCTACCGAGCGGGAAAACATGTAGCAATGCACATTGTCGTGATAGTCCATATAATTTAAATGTATTGCAGTATATAAGAAATTCAGACATAAAGACAACATTAGCTCCTGTTCACAAACGCCAGAAAGAAACAGTATAGCTTCCTGTCTTCATCTCCTTTACATATTAAATCCTAGGGTATATACATGTATAAAACCTTATCTTCGACAAATCTGCGAAAGGTAGTCACTGGCGAAAGGTAGACTTGTGAATGCTAACTGAAACGCCTGACCGTTCCCAAAACCATATCTAGTTGCTTGAAGAGCTGCATACGATATCATTACAAATTCAATTAGACGTTAACGTAGCCTAACTCCTCATTGCATAATGATTTGTACATCATTGTAAGTTGCCATAGTGTGCCATTCTTATTGAACTATTCTTATATAAAGGCATATATTATATGATTACTTGCAATGTTCAACGAGGTGGGTCATACCAACCTTTTGGATGATGAACTCCTGGTCCAACATCCGTACGTACTGCAGGTTGAAATCATAGTTGTTGTCTTGAGACAGAACCGTCTCTACGCCGTCTCTTATGACGGATGTTTTCATCTTCCTGCCGAGCAGATGGGCGTGGGGCGTGTTTCCGAACACATGAATCCGTTCACCAACTTTGTCTATGAACTTTGCATTGGAAGTACAAGCGGTTAGTACATGGACGTATGTTACTGCCATTTTGTTTATTTGTTTGCACATGGAGATTTTGTTTTCACGTGTAATATTTTAGTGTGTAAAATTATCATATGCAAGATACATAACCCTCTCAAAACGTTTATCTTTACCGCAGTCACAACTTTACAAAGCATTTCTACGAAGAAACTATTATAATACCACTGCCTTTGGAAATCTTACAATCAGCGTGGACATTGATTCATAAAAGATTTCTTACCTCAAGTTACAATTGTGGCTATTTTCTGAGAAAGTTTATTGATAAACAATCTGCATGGAATGTCTCTAAGTCCTCCTTACAAACTTTAAATTGTTGTGTTTTATAACCATAGCTCTTCCAATAAAACCATCGTTAGCAGTAACCGTGTCTAGATCTGTACATGTTCTAACTTTTAACGTCAATACGTAATTCCACCACCAGGGATCCGTGGTGCCAAATAAAACGGCGAAATCGAATTTGAACCATCTTAATGCTGTATCAGTAATAAGTGAAGTGATACACACTTCAGATGATTATCCAGACGTTCAAGATCTTCTTGAGATGATCAAAAATGATGTTTTGTTTGGATTAACTGTCTCAGGGCTGCCGGGAAATAGTTAACGCTTCTGTGCAAGTCAGGTCCAGGAACACGTTCTCAGTCAGTAACCTGAATATTTCATACAAAACAGGTTTGTCTTACCTCAGTAAGGCATTCCTGGTTGCAGAAAGTGTCCATCCTAAAGTCGTCGGCGTAGGGAGGGACAATTTGGGAGTAGTCCACGCTCTGTGTCACCACAAGGATGCCTGCGTCATACTGACGTAGCTCCGGTGTGTAGAGAAACTTCAGACCGGAGTTATCCGTTGTACCTGGTTTAAGAAGTTAATTCTTTATCAGTGGTGATCGTAAAAACGTCAACGCTTTCTATTGAAATAGCAATAACATGAAATCATGCCAGCAGTACGTGCGTTGCACCATCCATTGAAAATTCAATGGCGTATGTTATACATATTTTAGGCAATGCGGAAGCAGAGTAGAAAGTCCTATCCTGGAAACAAATGGTCCAGTGTAAATAGGGATAGCTTTTAAAATTTCAATGGATGTAACGAAATACTAGAATTGGGATATTTCGTTCGCGCATGCACACTACTGCCGTGCCGTTTTAAACGAAAACAAAGTTCTTTTGTTGAAAATGTATGGGAAAGGCCGATCTTTCTCACCTTCCTTGTATAATGGGTTATCGTAATGGACCTCCAGTAGAACCTGTCCTCCGTCAGTATCATCACCGATAGGATACCCCACATGGCTGGGGAAACTCAGATCCTGGACAGGTACACATTCAATAAAATACACTTTGGCATTAGTCGTGCATTGTTATTTCACATTTGTATTCAGAGTCTCTTTACCCTAACCCTAATACAATTTAATGTAAAACAGGAAACGTGGTCTCACCCCAGTGCCCACAGCCCAGGCTCCTATGAGACTCCCTTTGTAACATTCGCTCCAGTCCTGAGGCATGTTGGGAGTATAGCACTCGTGCCCCGGATGGTCCTGGTGCGCCACCGTGCGGTTGGGATTAGGGTGGCACTTGAATACTGTCATATGATGAACCATTCCATCGTTGCCAGGGGTGATTATTGGTTGAACCTTAAAAAAACATTTAAAGGCTATTGAATGTACTATAATGTATTTTGAATGTATTATACCAATGGCATTACTTTCTGAACCACCGTCGTATATGAGACGGGACTCTGCACTAGCGGACTTTGTAGTAGGGTCCTATAGTTACAAGCGCCCTCTCCGCGAGTGCCCGAGCTGCTTTCGTTCTTCTCCTAGGCATGTATGCAACTGTAATGCTTGCAACAAATGCAGTGGAAAACCTGTCGCGGATTTATGTATCACGTGCATGGACATATTGTCAGAAACTGGACACGTCTGCCCACCAACAAGGTAACGCTATCGAGTGCCGCCCGATTTTCCTTTGACTGAAATAATAACGCCCTTCCTGCAACTAAAATTTATATCCGCCTCTTCCTCAAACGACTGAACTCGGTTGATGTAGCCTTCAACAAAGAGGGCATGGCATTTTTTTCTTTTGCCCGTTCCGAGAGGATTCAGAGGATTCGGTGGGGGGGGGGGGGTATAACCCCAACGGTGCTGTAATACACCGTATGAATATGACTATGACTATGCATCATGATAAGTAGTGTACACCTTTACTTAACTTCTACATTTCACAAGTACTACTATGTAATGTGGGGCCGCGTGGCGCAGTGGCAGCATTTTCGGCACGAGACCGAGAGGTGGCGGGTTCGAATTCGACTGCTGTGTCACCGATCTTGTGCCCTTGGGAACGACACTTTACACGAATTTCCTCACTTAACTCAGGTGTAAATGAGTATCTAGCTGCGGCTAGTGGCCTTGGCGGGGCTTTGTGGCCGAGACAGGCCTTGGGGGCATATTTGGGCATGACGCACCCGCCATGACACACGAGTTGCGCGATCGGGGGTAGGAGGAACTCCTTACATCCTTGGTCGGAAGTCCTCCTAGGAGACGGAAACTCCAAATAATAAACCTGCATCTGCTGGGGCCGTCTTACGTGGCAAAACAGTTCTGTCCCTGTAGGACTTAGTGCGCCAGTAGACAAGAGGGTGGAGAAGGGAGTACACACCCCTCCTTCACCTTAAAAAGTCACGTGCAGGCCAGGCAGACTGGGCGTCTAATCAACCTTGTCTGCCTACCATTGATCTTCGGATACGAAGAAACAGCCAAAAAAACTATGTGATTCCCACGATTGACCACTAAGGAATTATGACACTTTCAAATTACATACGTTAAAAGTATGAAATGCACGTTAGGAAACACTAGAAGACCTAGAAGTACAGATTTTCCGATAAGTTCAATATGAAAAT
>NW_023365742.1:0-5388 GCF_000003815.2 Branchiostoma floridae
AAAGCTTGTTTTACTCCAGTTGCATTTCATTTTGTACATCGCTGTCACCTGCAGATTGAATTTCAGCAAAATTCCTCGTTTCTTTGTTCAGTTATACACAATAAAAGTGCAGCTCCAGAGCAGGCTGAAAGGAGGCTCTAACCTACACCAATATTCTACTTTCCATCAAAAGCTATCTGCCACCAAATATCAGGACCATATGATGTGCGGGCCAAAAGAGACAAAACAGAACGTTCTGCTTCAGTACCATGGTCACGCAAGGATGAAGTGAAGTTCTTTTATCCTACAAAAGTAAAAGTTGGTCTTGTGAAATATTTATATTCAACCGTCGGGCATATGGAACAAATATAGCATTGATTTTGTTTCAATGATTTATAGCAATCAATGCACATACAAATGAACGACGTCGTCTATTTGAAATAACGAATAGCTAATGAATATCTGCTGTTGAAATAATATTATCATATAAGCATAATTAAGATACGCCCTTTTTTCTTGGACAACAACGATGTCACATCACCATTGCCTGTCTTTGGGATAAAAGATGGAATGCTAACTGTACGGTTAATGACGCTGATACAGCACAAATTTACTGCTACCTTGAAGATGTGATGTTTGGTCTGCAGTGTCGGCCCCTCCAACAACTTACACCAATAGGTTGTTCTCTTAGCTGGAATGGTTGCCTGGGGATTAGAGCGCAACTTTGGTTTTAAAAGAATTAATGATATTGTTAAAATCATATGTGTTTATATCAATTAAAACTTGTTTATTTAATGTTACATGTGAGGGTGCTGTTGAAAATGAAATAACAGTGATTCAGAATGCGTTTGTCAGACCGTGACGTTATTTGAAATCTTCTTAGATATCACTTCGCATCTGCAGCCAATGCATCTACAGAAACCATATGCAGCACACATACATTTTGAAGTTCCATGCCCAAATCAGTATGTATCTCTCTCTCTCTCTCTCTCTCTCTCTCTCTCTCTCTCTCTCTATATATATATATATATATATATATATATATATATATATATATATATATATATAAGACAATATACATACAGATGTCTAGGAATGCATGTGTTTGAAGCTTGTAATAGTTTTGAAACCTTTAGTTGATCTGATACAGTTCATAAAATTGGCACAGCTAAGGTGCATGGACTTTCGTAAGGTCTGCTACTACACGTTTATGTAGATAAGCAAATATAATTATTTGAAGATAAGAATTACAAGGTATGTGAATATCGATGTATAAGATTTATCTACCGTTTAGACTGCAGTTTCTAAGTTATGGATATTTCTGTACATTGTAAAGACTACACACTTACATTTGCCATAGTAACATCATATGTGTGGACCTGGGCGGGTAAAGAGTCACTCTCCATGTCATTTCTCAGGAGGACGCTGCTGCGAACCCCGCGGTGATGGCCATGGTAGCCAGGACCGGTGTCACCGTCTGGGTCGTGTTCGTTCCACGCCCACAAAACACGCAGGGTGTCTTTCTGTTAGACGACAGAACACGTGCTATACTGTCATTCCAGTATTAAAGATTGCAATATCCATTCAGATGAGGAGCGTTTTATTAAGTGTTTTTTACTTGGAATCATGGAGGCACGAGCATTGATGGACGCAGATATTGAATTTTCAATCAGATAGATCTTTCCCCCAATAGAATGACATATTTGATAAGTGTGCGTAACTCATAGAGAGAAATTTAGATTGATTTAAAGTTCAAAAAGGAATTCAGCACCTGTCCATTTCGTTGATATTCAATTGAAGTGAGTAAAACATATTGCTCATATAGTCTTAAAAACGCCCTATTTAGAGCAAAGGCAGTAACAAATCGTTGTGTGCAGTCGTATGTTAACGTTAATTTGTGTCATTAATACAATCGTAGATAACTGTCCCAATTTGGGACATACAATATGGTTTTGGGACAAAGTTTTGTGAAGGAATTCTGTGAACGACACAACAATGTTCAATTACTGATACGATACGAGGGATGATCAATAAGTTCTTGGCCTCACCCAGAAATAATAAGCACAACTCTGATTTCTAAGCATAGATGTCATTTTGACAATGTTTTTTTGTTTTGACAAAGAATTTACGGCATGGGGAACTCGACCCACACATGTCTGATCACAATTCACCCTTGTCTTTCTCGCCACTTACCTTCTAATTAGCAAAAAACCAATGCCTGGAAAGTAATGACTGCAATGATTTGAAATTTAGAGGATATTGATAAAAGGCTTCATACTCTGATGTTGTGCTTCGAAATCTGCGTCGTGCTTATTATTTCTAGGTGAGGCCGAGGACATATTGATCACCCCTCGTATCTTGTTACTCACATTGATGACACGATCTCTGACGTCACAAGTCTGCAGCTTCCGTTTGAACCTGAGAACGGTGTGAGTCTCGTTCTCGTACCCAGACAAAAGTTCCCAGTCCTGACTCTCGTCCACAGGGGGTAGCGCCTTGTCTTCAGCGTAGCGATCCTGTTGGTCAAGTGAGTAACGTTTCTATTTAATATGGAACATGTTTAGCACATGTACATTAGCAGGTTTTAGCACATAGATTTGCCTAAAGTTGTTACTCAACCTTATTCCTTTATGTTACGCATTCACTATTAGCTTATCATGATTATTATTGACAAAACTGTTATCAAATATGCATTATAACAATGTACCAAAAAAGGAAATATTTGCTAGACATACAAAGATGAAGTGTAACAAAATTAGATTTTAACGTTCAGTATCAATTCAAACGACTACGTAGTTGAAAAAGATACGTACGGTAAGGTATGCCTGTCCGTCCTTCACCCAGCCGATGACGATGTCCGATCCCGGCATGGCTCCGTTTGGAGACAGACCCAGGCCGAGCCACCCCCTGGTTCTCACCCGGGCCTCCAGCTCGATCTGCTCGTCATCAGACGTCCAGGACAGGACAAAATCACGTTTCTCGTCCAGAACTTCGTGCTGGGTCAGATCAGATGTGGCTGAAGCTGCACCACCGTGCTGCAAAACAGCGACGATCAATCACAGAAAGACTAACCATCTTTCCAATCTTATAGGCTTTGTGATCACTGATACCTGAACGTCTCACAAGACTTTGATTCAACCTACTCAGTCTTTTATAGCTCACTTATAGCTCAGTTCTAATCATAAAGCTTAGTAATAGTCACGAGTGCGTCTTAACGTAATGGAGGTAAACACGTGGTACTCATTTATTTGTTTTTCAATAGCAGCTATCGTTATGTCAATAAGATTTATCTTGATCGTGGCAACGGCTGACAATGAGTCATTCAGTTAAAAGCTTTACTTTATTACATGCTACAAAAACAAGAAGCACACACACTAAGTTTGATAGGGAATGCGTTACGTTAGTAGAGCTGACCGAAATTTCTCTGTTTTCTTTAATACATTGAAAAGTGGTCAAGAGAAATGCTCTAACCACAGATGATAGTATTTTCCACTATACTGCAAGTGTCCTTAAGATTACATCTTTACGAAGAGTTCGTATACCTCATATCTCCATGAAATATTCTGATTATGCAAATGACTTTCACAATAATTCATAATTTATGCTTGGTTATGTACACCTTTAACTAACTTACACATGTCAAAATGTCGGCAATCGAATCATTTACTGTACCAATTAGAAGGATTATGGCACTTTTGCATTGAGTATGCAAATTAGACACATTTGCATAATTGTTATCTATCAATATTCCATCTGCCACAAACAAAGTATGTAACATGATTCCTATGATGGAAAACACGGCAAATATTGATATGCATAAGTTCCTTTTCATTATGTGCATCTCTGTCCAAGCTACCTGTATACTAAATATCATGAATATCCGTCGCTCATTTGTTCAGTTATTGTCCTTGGAAGTTTTTGCATTCATTCGCATTTGCAACAAAGCATTCGTTCCTGTATTTAAGAAGTGCACTTTTTCAGTAAAAGTGTCACTAGTGTGGTACTACTTAATATTATCAAGTCGGCAACTTCACTCATGGCCACTTTTACAGCTATCCGACTAATCTTAAATTCGTGGCTACCTTACGAGTGTCACTTCTACTAGGACAATCAATAGGCTACAGCACAACGTATTTACACATTTGGTACTCCTTGTCATGTTAAAAATCCCTTAAAGACAGGCGGAAATTTGTGAGCGCGCAGATGTCATCCATAGAATTTACTTGCTGTGGCTTAATGTTATACCTGCCCTTGATTACATATATAACACGAACAGATACAGCTATGAAAATCTATGGAATTATGGGAAATCTTCATCAATTATGCAAATCTATCTATGATTCTCTCAATGTTCCTTTCTTTCTTAATCACAATTTATGAACTGCAAGCAGGTAACTGTTTTAGAAATGCCCGCAGTAATAATGTTCAACTTTACTTAATCTAAACATGTGAATGAAAGTCCAACTATTTACCATTGATTAATAAAACTTGCTCTACATCTGCTTAGCGTTTTCAAGGCCACATGCTGGCCAGGTGGACTCGTATAACGTCACAGGTCATTCACCCTGTATATGTACATTCTGTGCAGGGAGAGTTGGACTAAACCATTTGTTACCAAGGTGGTTACAATGGAATCACACAATATCGTCATTGATTATGCTAAAAAGATTCTCATTAACATACATGCATATAATTGTGTACATCTTTACCTAAGCTACCTGCATGCCTAGCATGGTGCCAATCCGTTCCTTTCCTCAGTTATCCTCATGGGAATGTATTGATAGAAATGCCCCTGCAGTTCCAAAATCAAATGTAAGGGGGCTCAAACTTGCTACACTTTGTCCTGATGTCAAAAGATATCTTCCACCCAAATATCAAGACTACATCATATCCGGGACAAGAAATACATTAAAACAACTACTCTGATGGTATTTTCTCATCAGTTAATGAAATTTCCTCCTATTTTGCATAACTTATATTTCATTTAGTACAATTTTGTCTAAGCTACCTACATACCAAAAGTCATGACAATCTAACATTCCTTTCTTGAGTTATCCTCTGGAATTTTTTTTACAAAAATGCCCCTGCAATTTCAAAATGAGCCGCTAAGGGGCCAAACGTATTCCAGAGCACAAGAACTATCTAACACCTCAAAAATCGTCGCAATCCATCCTAAAAGCCTAAAGGTTCTTCACCCAAGTTTACTTGAAACATAACAATAAAACACCCTCTGAAGTACCGTGGTCAACAACCAGGAGGCCAAAAAAGTGCGTAGAAAAGATCAGGATCACAACACCTAACCACGTCACAAATACCATCGCAACCCATCCACGTTTTTTAAGCTATTTGCCGAATCCACAAACATCCGCAAAACAAACAACCCTGCAGATTTACAGCAAACAGACAGAG
>NW_023365742.1:5488-22475 GCF_000003815.2 Branchiostoma floridae
AAGTTCTGAACGGTTCTTGGACTTTCAAAAAAGAAATAGCATTTGTATATATTCTCTTTTATGTTGTGGTATACTTATAAATCATCTAAAATCTTCCATAGATCGAGAAATTTGCGTTCAGAAATGACGAAAAACATCGTCTATCGGCGACAGTGAGCGTAATGGCGGCCGAAATCCCGCAATCTCACGTGGTGACTTCTCGCGAGATCTGGGAAAGCTAGCGACGTCACGGGAAACTAGCGCTGTGATTGGCTAGGATACACAACAACTACCGACCGCCATTTTTGATGCAACAACAACAACAACATTTATCCCGAAAATTTCTGCCGTTTTCGGAGATTTTTCGGGCTCAAAACTCATATAAAAAGGAACCAAAGTTATACTTGATGTTTTTTACGTCCATCATCTCTTATGTGAACACTTTATTTTTCCGCTGTGTTGCCGATAGCGAACTTGAACGAGGTCGATTTCCCGTGCCGAGCACCCGGGCCGGTGGGCACATGTATCTGATTGTGTTTTGTTTTGTTTACGATGATTGACGATGAAAACAGAGACTAAAGTTGTTAATCTAGACAAAGTTTAATAGTGTGTTGTCTTATTTCTCCCAATAACAAAGTTTAGTTTGTAGTGTTATACTTATCTTATAGCGAGATCGACCTACCGCCAAGTTTGCGAATTATGTGACAGGGCAAATTCGTGTAACTGAGGCCTTGAAAAACGGGTTTTGATTATCGTATGCGAAAGGCCGCCGACACACATTGTCAACAACCATAACAATAGCAAAACAAACAGTGAGCGGCTTTCTGACTGTGGACGGCGTCCCAAGCCTCTAGCTTCAATACAAAACACAAAACTGCGGTTTACATTTATCAACTTTGTACAGATTTCTCGGCAAAATGTGGGTCGCAATTTTTTTATGAGGACGGCCCCTGGTTGCGTTCAAGCCGTCCAAAACGAAATGAGACCGTCATTGGACGGGTGGACGCCCCTCTGGCGGAAACACTGCCTGTACCTATAATTTGTTAAGGTACACTGTGACACAGATCTAGTTATCACACAGCTTAGTGTGTGTACTTGCTATATTGACAAGTTGAACAATAATATATATAACATTTGAAGAAAATAATGCATTAGTGACAAGGACCTGTTAAGAATAACAACTATCGCATCTTGCCATTCCTTCCTTCCATTGTGTATTGGTATCTGCAATAGATGAATAATGATAGAACATTTGTAAACAAGCAATGGCAACTACAGGATGCCATTTTGTTTGGCAGTTCGGTAAACCATAAAGGCCATATCAGATTTCATGAAATAAGAATTCTATTGCACTGACTTAAGTTATTAATCTCTAAATCAGAGTAACTTGTACTCAGGATTTGTAATAACTGTATAGATGACTCTGAAGATGACTGAAACTGTTCAAATCAGAATGCTTTTTTTGTTGTTACATTTCCTAATGTACATTCTCTAACATGTCAATATTGTATCATTCCAACCATTAGGAGATAGCACATCGGGCATTGAAGCTGACCAACAGCAAAAGTATCCAGGCTGCAATTGAACTTATTGGGAAAATGGCATACCAGGACAATACCAGGGCAGAACAGATAGCAACAACCAAAAAAGTTGTCACTCAAGGTTAGGATGCCATTTTTGATGGTTAAATTTTGTATGTTACCTGCCTAATGCCTAAGTGCTTAGGCCATGGACTGGCCTCTTGCCCCCATACATATTCCTATTATGTTCACCATTTGCACCTCTGTTGTATCTACATGTAGGTTTCTTACCAGGATTTTTCACACTGTATACAGGACATTACACATAAATTAAACACTAATGGAAGATTGTTAGTACTGTAACATTCACATATTCTTCATTTTGTTGCGCTGTCACATTGTACTTTGGTAATGGTCGTTGTTGAACTTCCTTGTAGGTGGTGTCAACAGAACTGCCCAGTCTGTCAATCGCAATCCAAGCTTCCAGGGATCTAAGGAATCATTGGTGAACATTCCCCCTCGAACCAGTCCAACCTTTGTAACAGGTATGAGATCGGACAGTCCCCTACAAGGTGAGATGTCTGCCCTGAGCCAAGGTGTACCTCCAAGAGGGCAGACCCCACCCCCTCGTGGACAAACCCCTCCCCCTAGGGGACAGACTCCGCCTCCTGGAAACTTTCGTCCAGTGCAGCAGCTGGGATATTCACCTGGTCACGTGCAGCAGATGATCAAAAGGATGTCACCTGTCCCTCAAAATGGGCGTGGTCCACTTTTAGCACCACAGCCTCAAGACACACAAAGAACTAGTCCCATCCCAGCATGGGCTGCATTAGGGGGATCAGGGAACTCTTCTAGTTCACAAAATAGTGTTGGCACAGGAAGGTATTCCATGACTCCACCCCCCTCCTCTGTTGTTCAGTCCACGAGACAAAGTCCCGCCATGTCACAGCTTGGTCGAGGGCAAAGCTGCGAAGACATCTCCCACCTCTCTACATACGTACCAGGGACTAAGATCACTCAGAAAGAACAAGCTGTCAGCATTCTAACCAGAGCAATAGGCAGTAGAGCTGCAATGGGGGCATTGTACAAGTCTCCCTCTACAGACTTGCTGACAAGCAAACCTGTTGTCACACAGACTACTGCACAAAGGAGAGGATCAGTCAGCAGTAGCCACAGCAATAGTTCTGTGTTTAGTTCTAACAGCGAATCCTACTCAACATCTGCTCAAGCCAACAACAACTCCCTTGCCCTTCACCAGAACCATCTGTCCCCGTTTAGCAGCAGTAGCAGTCACACTGACAGTTCACAGATGAACTTTTCATCAGGACAGAGCACACCGAGTCAGCCCATCACCAGTAAAGATCCCCCCAGCTACGACACAGCCATCACTTACCTACAGCTGGCCCACTCCTCTAGACAAGGTGGCACCTCACCTAACCCCTACAAGAGCCATAAGGTTGCAGATCAAAATATGCCACTTTCTATAAATGTTGATCCTTCCCAAGTTCATTATTCTCCCAACCCATCAGCCTTGCCCCCGCCCCCACCTTATCCCCATTCAGCTGCTTCTCAGCTCCCTGTCTCCACCAAGATGACCAACCCTGTCGTTCTGCACTCTGCAAAGAGTAAAGAAGTGCAGAAACCTGTCCTCCAGACTGCACACGCTCCCGTTCACCCACCTCTCACCAACCAGCCAAAGACTGTGGCTATTTCGCCAAGCATTGAAACAGCTTCAACTGCCAATACAACTTCTCCGTCTTCTTCCCCACCTGAAACAAGAAGTAGTACCCCCAGTTCGCTCACGTCTACGACAAGCCCGAGCGAAGACAACTACCCGCCCCCTCCCCCATACAGACCCCCACAGATGATTGAGGTGCGTGCCTCACCGCGGTCAGACACTACTCCAGAAGGCGACGAGAGTGACATTCAACAGCAAACCTCGCCAAAACCTGAGAGAAGACGACGGTTCAAGGGTAGAGACCCGGAAAGAAGGGGGTCAAAAATCAAGAACTTCTCTCCACAGGCATTCAAATTCTTCATGGAACAACACGTTGAAAACGTCCTGAAATCCCACCAACAGAGAGTACACAGACGCGTACAGCTGGAGAACGAAATGTCAAAGGTCGGTCTCTCCGAAGAAGCACAATCACAGATGCGAAAGATGCTGTGTCAGAAGGAATCCAACTACATCAGACTGAAACGTGCCAAGTTGGATAAGTCAATGTTTGTAAAGATCAAAACCCTTGGCGTGGGCGCGTTCGGAGAGGTCGCCCTTGCGAGGAAAGTAGATACTCAGACGCTGCACGCAATGAAGACCCTCCGGAAGTCGGACGTTTTAAAACGCAATCAAGTTGCACACGTGAAGGCTGAGAGAGACATTCTATCCGAGGCAGACAACGAATGGGTGGTGAGGTTGTACTACTCTTTCCAGGATGATGAGAATCTGTACTTTGTTATGGACTACATCCCTGGAGGAGACCTTATGAGCCTTCTCATCAAGAAAGGCATCTTTGAACAGGGTCTGGCCCAGTTCTACACAGCAGAACTGGTGTGTGCCATTGAGAGTGTCCACAAAATGGGCTTCATTCACAGGGACATCAAGCCAGATAATATCCTGATTGACAGGGATGGACACATCAAATTGACAGACTTTGGCCTTTGTACAGGATTCCGCTGGACACATGATTCAAAATATTACCAGCCCAAAGGTACTTGTCTTTATTTTATTGTCGCTTTCTTTTTCCTTATAGCCTTCTTGTATATTTCTAGATTAGGTAAACTTACCTGATAGGTATATGATTGTAAAAAACTGTCTAGCCACTGCAAGTTTAAAAATACCAACGAATTTAGATGAAGTTACTGTCTGTTGCTTACATGTAGTTCTGTCATAATGTTTTGGGATGCATGAGTCTCAAGTGTATTAAATTTTTGAACCCTCAAGAGTCATTTCACACATATAGGGGGGCAAATGTCAAATGCGATTTTCTAAATTCTTTCAATGTTTTGGTTACACTGTTAATGACAATGAAAATGTCTTGAATTTTGGAATCACTTCCTTTGAGTTTGAGGGGGAAAAGAATAAAATTCTTTGTCTTAACTATGAAATTCAGTCCTAGGGCTATGAGCTCTGATTTTGGAGAGAGTTGTTTGTCAAATATACACCTGACTAGATATCTTTATTTGGTGTAGATGGGCACATCCGGCAGGACAGCATGGAGCCCCCTGAAGGCTGGAGTCTGGAGAACTGCCAGTGCTCCTACAAGGGGCTGAAACCCCTGGAGCGGAGACAGGCCAGGCAGCACCAACGCTGTCAGGCACACAGTCTGGTGGGCACTCCCAACTACATCGCACCAGAGGTGCTCCTCAGAAGAGGTGAGGTTGTTTCCTGAGTAATTGGAAACTCGTAGTAGATAGCCAGCCAGAAAACTTTTGTTCTGGACACCTGTTTTCTCTAGGAAACATGTTGGTCGCCCAAGATTAACTTTGAAGAAACTTATTGAGTCAGACAGTTTTTCTAGGTCTGGATGGCCTAGAACTTCTCACAGGGAAGAAAGACAGACTGTACTGGAAGTCAAACTTCACTTGCTGCACCTCAGAGGATGACAAATGTTGACAATTAATTGTGTGAACTGCCTTTTCGCTGTATCACACATTTGTACAATAACACGGGACTGTTACGGTTTAACCAATCACCACATTGGAATGGACGTCTCCTCCACTTTTCTACTAAATGTGTGATGGGATCCTTACATGCTTATTGCTCAATTTGTGTCTGGGACAAAAAATACATTGAAAAAACTGCTATGATAAAATAATCTCATTGATTATTCAGATTTTTCCTGTTTTATTTATATAATTTGCACTTCATTATGTACACGTCTGCCAAAGATACTTGTATACTAAATATCATGGAAATCTGTCATTCCTATGTTCCATTGTGCTCCTTGGAAGATTTTGACAAAACATCCCTGCAGTTCCAGAGCAGGCTGCTAGGGGGCCCAAACACACATCACTTCTCCTTACATCACAAGCTATCTGCCACAAAAAAATCAAGACCATAGTACGCCCAAGGTAAAACAATACAAAGAATGGAATTTCTGCTGCAGTACCAATGTCACATCCAAGGGGGCCCAAAATCAACCTCAGTTGAACTCGGCCTTCATCTTCACAACACCTACACACATACCAAATATCATCGTAATCCATCAAGAGGTTTTTGAGTTATGCTGACCACAAAAATCCAGATACACACACACACACTCAAAACAATAACTCTATTTTCATAGAGATAAATATAACCTCCATATTTCTTTGAGGTAATTAGACTTAGAGTACATGTATCTATGAAATACTCTTTCCAAAACTATACCTATGTTTCATTTTATTTCCAGGGTACACCCAGTTGTGTGACTGGTGGAGTGTGGGGGTCATCCTGTATGAGATGTTAGTGGGGCAGCCCCCTTTCCTCGCCACTACCCCTGCAGAAACACAGATGAAGGTATGTGCAACAGCTGCCTACTGAATTATTGTTTAAAATTTGCATTATTGAAAGTGTTTGAGAAATAAGGTACTGTAAATGCATTTAAGTTTGCGGGGATTTAATTTCACGGCAGCGGGAAAAAACAACTTTTCGTGGTGGTTTTAAGTTTACAGTAGCACCATGCACTGTAGTCTCTTACTGCCATGTAAACCACCGCGAAAGTTTCTGCATTTAAGGTAGTTAATTTGTGATGACATTGTACATTTTATATTTCTAGGTGATCAACTGGGACCATTACCTGGCCATCCCAGCGCAGGCCCGCCTGTCCCGCGCAGCCTCAGATATCATCCTCAAGTTCTGCTGTGATGCAGAAAACAGACTGGGCAAGAAGGGGGTACAGGAGATCAAGGCACATCCATTTTTCAACCACATTCCTTGGGAGAAGGGCCTGCGGAAGACCAAGGCTCCGTACGCCCCCTACATTCGCTACCCGACGGACACTTCCAACTTCGATCCTGTGGATCCGGAGAGGGTGCGCAGCTCGGATTCCGAGGAGCCAGAAAGGGTAGATGCGACGTCACCGTCCAATGGCATGCTCCCGGAGCACGCCTTTTACGAGTTCACGTTCCGGAGGTTCTTTGACGAAGGCGGCCCGTCGGCCCCGGAGCCGTACAGCGATGCGGACAGCGCAGAAGACGGTGGGGAGGGCAGCCAGGAGAGCAGCTCAGAAACAACTGCAGAGGATGGGACAGGGGCAGTGCTGCAGAAACATGAACCTGTGTTTGTCTGACATACACATACAAACCATACACCAAGTCTACTACATGTATTCATCTGTCTCTTCAGTAGTAAATTACCATGCCCCAAGTGTATTACCGGTACCCAGTATGACATCATATCATAGTACAAGCAAGTTTGCTGCACACTTACGTCTTATGTCAACATGTATTAAATTATTTCATAAAAGGGTCAATAGCGTAGCTCTTGAAGTCAAATCTTTGTGTGTTGAGAACAGCAGCAGATTGTAGGAAAGGAGAAATTATGTCCTCAAGAGTTGTCCAAAGACATCTTCTCAAAATATATTTATTTCATCATTTCATTACACTAGTGAATATAGCATAGCATGGAATATACCCAGTAACATGGGCTATTTTGTAATACAGTATCATTATGGAATTGCTTGTTACATGCAAGCCTCCAGCTTACTCTGTGCAGTAGTTTCATTGTTTTCTTCATAATCCTTACAAAATTCATTGACTTGGTAGGGAGAATATCCACCCATATGATGTGCAAAGGTAGTAAATGTACGTTTAATCGATCTGTGCAAAAGATAGTGTATTTGTATGGCCTTCAACATAACAAACAGCTCTTGATAGAGTCCAAAGTGCATCAGGCATGAACATCATGCTCCTTTGTAGATCATGTACCACAAAATGCAATAACATGCATATATTTCAACAGGGAACAAAGATCCAACAAATTTCTTGAATAGTTGCATTCTGTAGTAGATACTTTGTCCTGTGATATATAATCCTAAATATGCTGCAGTTACAATCTAAAAATGTACACTTACTCGTCAAAGGTTTAAAGCATTGACTTGTAAGGTATGTACAGTGCCTATCCTATTACCACCCAACCCCCTATGCAGATGCACAATGCCATCGCTTACTCATGTATCTTTGTAACCTCTTGGAAAATGTAGTGAACAACATGCAAGTATGGTAGAAGAAGAATCGGTTCATATTTCTGGCAAAAGTCCACTTTACCCCAGGTACCACCCTCTGCAGTAACCTTTTTTGCTTGCTACCATTGAAGATTAAAACAGTGGTTACTACAGTGGATGGTACCTGGACTAAGTCAATGTATCAAGTTGCAGCCAAATCTAGGTCTGAACATCTTTTTTAGACTTGTGACTTAAAAGAAGTGTGACATCGTTAGTAGTTCAAATGTTATGCCTTGTATGGATGGGTTAGTGCCCTTGAAGTAGGCTGAAGATACAGTTGCAAGTTTAGCACATGGACTTTGATTGTATTGGAAGGACAATTATCTTAGCAATGTTACCACTAGCAAACAATAAATCTAAGGTCTGAATGGCAAGCTGTGCAGCAGGCCTGTGCAGTTGTAGATGTGCAAACCAAATATCAGTCTTAGAAATGAAAGAATTGACTCTGTGCCTTACAATGTCTGGACTGTCGTATCCACTAAGAATTGGTCTAAAACTTGAGCTACGATGGTGTAGGTGTAGCAGTACAAGTCTTATGTAAAAGGTGGGGACTATTTGGATGAAGCAGGGAGTTGCTTTGTATAGTAGAAATGGCCTTGTAAAATCCTATCTATTTTGGTAATGAGAGAAGTTAGAATCAGTTTCCTTATTACTGCTACCAAAGAGTTCCCCTATTCCCCAATATCGGTTGCATGTACAAGTAAGGTACATGTATATGGCAGGTGCATTGTTTTCTTATCTTCAGACACATTCTGATTTGTGCAACTTGTATCATCTTTTTATAACTTGTGTACAGGGCATATAGCTTATATATTATATCATATATGTATACATATAAATATATCTGTACATGTGTATGAGTGTATTTGTCTTTCCAATAAATATGATACTACTGACACCTTTTCTTTTTTTAGTGGAATTATCATATGAGAATTATCATCTTTCGATCATTCTGACGTTTGAGTAATGAAAACATTTTAAAATAGTTCTCCACCATGTTCTCATTTTTTTGTAATAGAATATCATTTGTATAGCATTTACGAGGGGCATTCAATAAGTAATCCACCTGACCCACTTCCAGTTGTCTGATCTAAATAAAATTTTGCATGTGTAATGAGTCATATCTCTATGGGTTATGTTGCAAAAAACAGCTCTGAACTAATTGCGGTTACTGATTTACTGGTGTTTGAACTGAGTCAGGTGTGAAATGGACAAGGTGTGAAATGGAGCAAGTTGAGTGTCGCGCAGTGATCCGGTTTTTGTATTTGAAAGGACGCACACCAAAGGGGACTTTTGATGAAATGAAAAAAACTTATGGTGATGATGCCCCATCATATGGCCTTGTAAAACGCTGGCATCCTGAATTCAAACAAGGCCGGAAGTCTGTGGAAACAGCTCCCAGACCTGGTCGTCCCTCTTCTGCCATTAATGAGGCATCTGTCGGAGGACCAACCTGGGATGTCCTACAAGAACGGTGTCCAGAACTACATCAAATGATGGGAGAAATGCAAAACTCTGGGTGGTTCCTATGAAGAGAAAAACTAATAACTGTGCCAAGTTTCATTAATCTCCTACTATGGGAAATGGGTCAGGTGGATTACTTATTGAATGCCCCTCGTATAAGTATTATTGAAATATGTTGTTGAAAATACCATTACCCTGATGCCTTTCAGCTTTCAAACTTTCAAAGAAATAAAAACAGAATCCCAATCTACCGACTAGATTTCTTTTGAACTGTAACTGGAAAGAACATTTATTTTCCCAGGCCATAGGTTAAGCTGAAAAGGTTTGACCCCATATGGCTACTGTCCTATTGGTCGAGCTGCTGAGTGATTTTCATTGACAGCTCCAGTGATTTCATTGAGTGAAATTATTTGTAGGTTTGCAAAACTACAGGGCAGAAAACTTGTCACTTTGCAGTATTGTGCCATCTTAAGGGCCTACTAGTATCTCACTGGATGGAGGTACTGCAGTGGTAGGTTGGAATTCTTTCACGGAGGCACCTTTGGGCTATTTTAGCTGATTTTCTCTTGCACTCACAATGTAGAATTATTAAAATGCATCAAAAAGAGATTTGTGAATATAGAAGGAAGTTCACTTAAGATACTTGGAACAGCATAGGTAACATCATCTAACAGTAAATGAACTTAGTACTTAAAGCCCCAATTTTACTGAGTGGATGTACTGTTGAGGCACATTCAAGTTTTTTCACTTGAATGTAAACTATAATGTTCAACTGATGTAAAATGATTAGAAATGAATGAGAATTAAATTTGAAGTGCATGATGAAAGGATGTTCGCTTCTGATAATTGCTCATTGATACCTACATCGAAAATATATGTATAACCTTGAAACTGACATTCACATTTGTTGCCAGCTTGGTGATGGCATGATGTCGGCACTGCTGATGCACGACGGAGACATTTAACCACTTGTGTTTTTTTTTTAATTTCACAAACACAGCGCCTTTGTTGGAGGCACGTTGGATTTTATTGGAGGCATGGTGAAGGTACGTTTGCATTGTCGACATCACCATCCAGAGTACCTCCACTCAGTGAGATAGGCAATTTAGACTGCTATCCACCCAATCACTGCCTAACAATATACATGTCATACGTTGTAGGGCCTATTCATAAAACGGCTCCGTTTCAGTGGCGTTGCCAAAAAGAACTTCCATGCTAATGAGACCGCCACCTAACGTCCTGCGCGCAGAACTGCAGGCCAGAAAAACGGAAGAGCAACAAGTGATGTGGCGTAACTGGGACAAGTCGTGATTATACCTGTACATGTCTGATACCAGTCCGACCAGCCCGCTTCTTGGAACCATGGACAAGTTGAGGAAACAGCTCAGCGGAGAGGGAGACGATGAGAAAGGCTTGGTCACACAGGTAACGTTGGTTTGTACTTGTTATCACTATTAGAACATCCGCCCCCCTCCCACCATATCATATTAGTCACTTGCATGTGACCAAGTTATTGACAAATCAATTGACACTAGATAACTGAATAAGGGTATTGATATTTTTCTGGAGAATTATCTGATTTTTTCACACTACATAGGATACATTCTTTTGTCTTCCTAGGTGGAATTCTTGAGATAATCCAGTCCAAACATTAACTTCTCTGCTGTGTGTGGAATGTCGTGGGACAACACTACTAAGTACTAGTACGTTCTCCTTATTATAACATGGGCAGTCTACAAAAATGGAATTTTTTTTCTATAACAATACCTTGTTGCTTGACAAGGGAACCAAAGTCAAATTGTAATCATTTAAACAATAGATGTCACTGGCAGCTCTCAAACAAAACGTTAACATCCGTTAACCTTTATTCGTCGAAGTAACCTTTATCCGTCACTTTAAAAAACATGTACAACGAGAGATAGAATAATGCAACATCAATTATTGCTTCAGTAATGCACACATTAGATACTCAGGTTGTCAAAAAAATATCGCGAAGAACTAAAAATTATGGGGAGATGGCGACACTGTTGTATCGTAACGAATAAAGGTTAATCTCTCGAAGAACATGCCCGTCTTCAGTGCGACTCGGCCGTGTATAATTGAGTCCAGTAAATCTCCGTCGGTGAGACCGGGGGAGACAGTGAAACATATTCAGCAAAAGGGACAAAGGTACTCTATAGTGTCAACATATAACAGGAAGAAAAGTCTGCTTAGTCTTTAAAAAATTGGGATCACAATAGTGTCACTCACAAAAACTGACGGATAAAGGTTAATGTTAAAACAACTCACACACTGAACTAAAAGAATTTTGTGTGGTCTACTAGTAGTTAATGGCATGAAGTAATAAATTATAAGTTTTGCACTAGTATACTTTGTCACAAAAGGTTTTTGTTTGAGGAGAGCCACACCTCGAGCAATCAAAAGAACCCACCATACTTATCAAAAAGAACATGTACATGTAGGGGTCCTTCCGGGTGTGAGTGGCTCAAATAAATCTGGATATGTAGCTTGTGCTTTTCAGTACAAACCTGTTGTGTTATGCAAAGAGGCAGTTTGCAGCACAAAGAAATAAGTAAACTATCATCTGAATATTGTTGTCAAAGTAATATTTGACCCGGTCAATTTCTGCTCATTCAGTCATTGGTCAACATCTAGAATGCCAACTATCCTGTTAGTTACATGTTAATGTCTCCGGTCCTAATCCAGACCCATTCCTGATACCGACTAGCTAGCGGTCTGCCTAAACACCACAAACGACCACAAACAACCCAGAAACACCACAAACGACCACGAACGACTCTAATATGCAGTGTATATGGGTCAAAGACCTTGTGTGGCACTCTGGAGACATTGTTTATACATTTATGAATATAAAAAACGCAGCAAGTCCTACGTATTCACCAGTTATTTCAAGTTAGTGCGCTGGTTTCAAGATCGAAGCAATTCTTGGTCGCCATGTTGGATCGCCTGTGCTAGGGGTCTGCATGGGGAAGTTCTCGATACCTTCCTCGGTTCCATAAACGACATGGCGATAAAACTATGGAAGCTGTTGGTTAATAGATTATAGCATACCGCAATTCTATCATTGTCAACATATAAAACTTGTATACTATTACTAAGTGTTTTTCAGCCTCAAATGCAAGCAAGCACGATCCAACATGGTGGCCAAGAATTGCTTTAATCTTGAAACCGGACTAACTCGAAATAACTGGTGAATATGTAGGACTTGCTGCGTTTTTTTAATTCATAAATGTATAAACAATGTCTCCAGAGCGCCACACAAGGTCTTTGACCCATATAGTTGCATATTAGAGTCGTTTGTGGTGTTTCTGGGTCGTTTGTGGTCGTTTGTGGTGTTTAGGCACACCCCCGATCTAGTTTCACAAACAGGCACTGATGCATGCAATATGCACAAGTCTCCATGCACAATACGGGCCCGTTACTGTGTAACAGTTGACTAAGTTACTCTCTGGAAAACCACAGGGTCCCAACATTTGGTTAAGTTCGTAAGGCCTAGAAAAAAAATGTTGTGTTTCCTGTTTCGGCCCTGAAAAAATTAGGGTCGGTAGGTAGGGATTATCTTTTTTTTTCTTGTATACAAGTTGTATTCTTTTTTTAGGCTGGCCAAAACTCTAGTGATATATATTTCAATACAGTTGAACAAAGTAAACTGAAATGCATGCGGACACTTGTCTTTTAATGTCAAACTTTAATTTTGTGCGTGATAGATACATTTATCCTTCATTAGACAGGACAAGCAGTGTTTTACTTCAATAGGAAGCAGGCTGAATAAAAATTCTAAGTGGACGCTATGTGACTCCACTGGCCACCCAAAAAAAAGTCTAGGGTCGGCAGGTTTTTTTAGGGTAGGTAGGGAAACAGGAAACACAACATTTTTTTTCCTAGGCCTAAGCACGAACAGCCAATGCTCGAAAATTTGCTAGGATTTCACTGCTCTGGCAGGAGTTTACGAGTATACTGCTTGCCAGCATAGCCTTCAACACCGCGGAATTATTCAGTTTAAAATATGTAATATTCCTGTATGATGCCACAGGTACAAACACCATCATCGTCAGGGTAGAAACAGTAATAATTGAACTTACAACAAGCTACACCTTTGTTTGTCATGCCAGTGTCTTTCTTGCTGGATAATCGGAGCTAACATGACATGCCATTTTCACACACATCTCCAGGTCCGCCATTTTTATTGATCACATGATTCAAAGTCATGTGACAACCACCATGAAAACAAAACATGGCGTTGATACTATTTATGACTAATCGCACCATATCGGTTGGCGGAATAAAAAGACTGAGTGCTGAGCATTTTTTCTTGTTGAGCCAGTCAAGAATAACTGGACCTGACAAATATCAGTAGACCGGATTATGGACCGATAAGAAAATGAAAAGATTATGTCAGTCATTTCCACAATAAAACTTGGTCTCAAGACGACCACTTTGAGTACACCCCAGTTTTCATAGACAGGTGTCAAAGACGACGGCGTGTCTATCGCGGCTGCTACCACTCACAGACAATCAGCATAAAGGTTCAGGTCCGGACCTTGACCTGATCCTCCGGACCTGAACCGGACCTGTACCTGAATTTTCTGTATCGGTACCCTCCCCCTAAGCTTTGTTTGTGATATTCATGTGTTTTCAGGCACTCCGTCGTAATACTGTACAATGAATAGCATGGACATAGCCTGAGGACCATCCTTGTAGTGACCGCTGCCTCACTACTTTCACTTGCTAAGCGAAAGTAAATGAGCCAGTGGTCACTACGGAGGATGGTACTCAGGCTAGCATGGACATGTGGTGCTTAGACAAGGGGTAGGCTGAGAGAAGACAGAAGTAGTCACCGTGAAAACTGTGAAGGCCTCAAGAATAATATCACCACAAATATTTCTGCATTTACAATGCTACAAACTGTAAATGCTACTTTCCGCATGTCAAAGGTCAATATTTCACCAGTGAGTAATACATTGCATATTATGACCTACAAAGTTCACAGCTACCCTACTAGTACTTGAATTTGTCTATTTTTCCATTACTCGTCAGTACAGCTGACTATTGAGGCCTGTTCCCTACAAGGACCATTCTCCCCGCTGCCCTACAGTACTAGTGTTGTTCATGCTGTATGTGTGAATAGAAATATCCTGTTTGTTTGTTTTGTTGTCAGCATATAGAATCCTGACCTAAATCTCCAACCATGCTGTTTTACAGATAGCAGACGGCTCCACGCTAAGTTGGTCCACCCGCATCAAAGGCTTTGCCATCTGCTTCATTTTGGGGGTTGTTTTTTCTTTCTTGGTATGTTGTTTGCACATTCTTTCTCTGATCAGAAGTGAAGTTAGTTTTTTGCCAATGCCTCAGAGATGGAGACATAATTGTTGATGTTTAGTTGTAGAATCTCAGTTGCCTGCATTGCACATATATTCTCTTAATGTAGACCAAGCGTATGTGATTCACTGAAGAAATGTACAGAAAGTCGTTACAAACATTGATATAAGAACCTAAGGTATAATTTTGTAAACATGATTAAATACATTTATTTCTTCCTTAAACTTCAAGGCTTGAACTAATTTTACATGTACAATAGGTTTATGAGAAGATTCTTATTCTCCTTTGCAGGGTACGTTCCTGTTGTTCACCAAAAATGGGCTGACTGTGTTTGCTGTGTGCTACACGTTTGGCAATTTGTTAGCCCTTGGGAGGTAAGTTATACATCAGACATCTGAACAGGACATAAGACTATTATTAAGAGTTTTTTTTTACACAACCATTTTTTTTCACCTGCTGACATTTCGATGTCTATTAGACACCTTCCTTAGAGCTTCTAACTGGATCCGGAGCTCTGCTTCTCGCCACTATCTGTAGCCAATGTAGGTAGACATCAAAACATCAGCAGGTGAGAAAAACTGGTTGTGTAAAAGAAAACTCTTATGTCCTATATATGATCTACCAACCTGATGAAACAGCCTTCAAAACAGCTGTGGATCCACAGAGCTGCCACAAAATGACAAAAGATATGCCATACATTTTTGCGACAAAATTGGAAACGAATATTCATGTTGTTGAATACTCAAGGCCACGGGGATTTCTATAATCAAGGACCACAAAGTGACTGATGTCTATGAAGATAACATTATAGTAGAGGAGCACTACATATAAATATGCTAGATAGGAGGGTACAAATTGTATGAAATAACAGAACAAAACAAAACTGGTCTAACTTGTATAGTTGTAATGTGCAAGCAGCTGACTAACTCAATCAGCTTTAAAGGTCACACATTGGCATGTCGACTGAGCAAACTTCACAATGTTATTCATAAGATCTAAAAGCAGACATTATACCAGACAGTTAAGTTCATACCTTACTAGCTTTCACATTTTTGTGTTTATATACAGTTCAAGATTAGGTCAGACTATATTGTCCCAGACACCAGGTTTTGTGTATAAACAGCGTGTTCTGTGACAGTACAATAGCTGATGTGATGTTTCTACAGCACATGTTTCCTGATGGGACCTATCAACCAGCTGAAGAGAATGTTCAAGGAGACCAGGATCATCGCTACAATAGTCGTGTTGGTCAGTTCACTTAGAATGCCACTTACTCATTCATTTGCTCATTTGTCCTTTCATTCATCCATTCATTGATTCATTTTGCCCCGCCTTAAACATGACGTTAAAGGGTGGTCCCTTGTTTGAGGAGACATGCACCTTAATCACATTAAAAAACCCATGACATGTATTGAAAAGATATCCTTCCCTGTGTTATTCCAGATATGCAGGTCCAAAACTGCTGTGTTATGCCATACAGTGGTTAACAATACAAACAAACATACAGATTTCATTTGCAAGCAAAATGAGTGCAAAAAAATCGATGTGTCCACAAATATATATGAAATAAAGTTCCAATGCCACTCCCCCATGTTTTGGGGTCCTTACATGTATCAATATGATCTTTGATTTATTTTCAATTTGTTTCTTCTTCAGATTTGCCTAGCGCTGACATTGTGTGCTGTATTCTGGGTAAGTAGAATATTGTAGAAAGTGACTGGAAGTTCTAAATGATGATAATACCCCTGTCAAATTATCCACGATCTTCGGGCGTATCGATGGAAGATCGGCCTTATTTAAGATCGACAGAGGGTTGTGAGTATTTTTCACCTGAAAACCGTCCCTGTCACATATAAGCCATACTTTGTACCTTGTACAATTGTTGTGCAATAAAGTATAATTAGAAGCGAATTGCCGCAGAATCGTTGTCCAATCGATTTATACTGCTAGTATTAGTATACTGCTGATACATGTATTTCTGTATATTTCCTACCCACAGTGGAACAACAAAGGCCTGGCCATCCTGTTCTGTATCCTGCAGTTCCTGGCCATGACATGGTACTCTCTGTCATACATCCCGTTTGCCAGGTGAGACACTCTCTTCTTCACTCTACTCAGGTCATCAAAGATACTGTTTAGTACCAGAATTGGACTTGTAGTTTAAAACTTAGCATCATAAACAGGTTTTAGACCCAACAAAACTCTTGCCTATGTTCTTTGTTATAAACTATCTACAACCTTGGCATAGATTGTGAAATTTCTGTGGAAAAAAAGACAAATACATTGATTTTGGGGGGTTTATTATTAACAAGAACTGACTGTATAGAATTTTGCATTTTTCACATTGCATGTAAAATTTGTGTTATTTTGTATGTAAAAGGGTAGAAGACACTTAAATACAACATTTTCTTATTATCTTTATCAAGAATAGTAGTGAAGGTTAGACATCCAGGAATCGTTAAAATTGAAGACGAATAAAAT
>NW_023365742.1:30263-60955 GCF_000003815.2 Branchiostoma floridae
AAAGAATGGCCCTCCCCTCCGAAACGTCTGTATAAAAATAAAGTATCCAGAAGTAAAGATTTATTCGTCTTCAATTTCAAGAATAGTAGCGTTTTTAAATGAACATGAACACTTACATCAAATACAAACCCCTGATTTTATTGCACATCAAACGATCTAAAACCACACTTCTAGCTTTTTAGTATTCCCACCAGGTAATTAGATTAAAAGCTGACTTCCCTCTTGAGACGTCACAACGAACACGGCAGCCAGTTTGGAACCTGGCACAACGGCTTGGGAAAAACATTATCTAACAAGCAAACAGTGTTTAATTATCATGATTCATCATCATCATCTTCGCCGCCAAGATATTATGATATTTGCTTTGTTTGCTTCACGCAAAAAAAATCCTTTGCAAAGTTACAGAGTTCCAAACTGCCTACTATGTTCGTTGTGATGTCATAAGAGAAGACAAGGTCCTCATCAACTTCCGGTGGATAAACATCACTATACTACAAAGTTGTTTCATCCGCCAACTGAAAGCACCACGCAAACCTCCTTCTAAAGCAAAATTAAGTCCCTGCAGAACTGAATGCATGGCATTGTACACTATTTGACAGGTCCTATCTTTGTATTTACAGGGATGCTGTGAAGAAATGTTTTGCGGGCTGCCTTGGATAAGGAGGATTCACACAATTGAACATGTAGAAATATCATACTTTGATTTGCATTGGATATACATTGTGCCTAACTGTTGGGATTGTGTAGTTTGTCAGAAGTAATGGAAGTACATGTAATTTGAGAACAGGAGAAGTGAGTATGATTGTCATATCTATTGTCTTGTACTGATACTAAGAGCTGAAGCCTACATTTAAAGTTAATTTCTTGAACCCAGAATTTTCTCAACTTCCAACCTTTTAGTAATGAAGTCTGTTATTTCTGTCACTTTTTGTCAGTGCAGCAAGAATGCAATTCCAAACTCAACTGAGTTTACATCCCTGCGACTTGTTTCATTTCTAGATTTCCAACATGTGCATCTATTGTCCTGCAGAGGTCCATCATCTTGCCCCCCCCCCTTTTCTACTATTATTATGTTGTTTCCTACAATGTATATGTTATACAGTTTTTCTCAGCTGCCTTTTATAGAATTATAGTGAAGTGACAAAAATGACATATCTGGTTGTTAAACAGACTTTACTTGACTTAAAGGGGCATTCCACTCCAGAAGGGAGTCTTGTTTTCCAATAAATAATGTGTCAATGAATACATAATCAGCCGAATTTTGTGGAATTCACCTTGGGATGAATTATGTGATGTGTGTTTTATAAAACAATAATGACACTCACTAAACCCATGCAGACCCTACCCATGCATTCCCTATACGCATAGACACTTTGTTTATCATGCATATTTCCGGAATAAATGAGGTACGCTGAACACACCAAGAAGGCAAATTGCTCATAAGATAGCAAAGAATACAAGAACAAGACGAGATTTCTTAGTGAACTTGAAATTAGTTTGGTAACCTTACCTAAAAGTTCTGCATTGTATTGAGCCATATGATTAATTTAATTAGAGGGTACTTGGGGATTTTAGTAGAAGACTGGATGCTTTTGAGGCATGTGGAGCAACTGGGTACTTTATCGTATAATGTGAAGTTGTATGCAGTTATCACTTCCTAAAATGAATATTTATCGGAAAATAACACTCCCATGTGGAGTGGAATGCCCCTTTAAAGTCAACTGTCATAATGCTCCCAGCTGCCTTCAGACAACCACAGACTGAAAAAACATGTCAGAGTTCTGCAGTGTCAGTTATCCCACAGCAATGCTGACGTCAGATATCCTCAAAACATTCTTGAAAAGGACTTGATCCTGCTATGTTAGGTTTCCTTACAGAATTGTCCGGAAGTTGACATTACCAATTTTCATAATGCTATTTTGATTAATCAATAATGCTTGCAGGTAAACTCAAAGTTAAGTAATGTGTTGCTATATGAATACGCATGCTAGGTATGGCTTGATGTTTTTGTAAAGAAACTAGTTCTGTCAGTCAGTAAGTATATTAGACACTTTGTGCCATGTTAACTCAACATTGAAATCCTACTATACCTGGCTAGAGACCTGTATCCCCCAAAGTCCAGTTTTTACGTTCATGGTTTAGGGCTCCCACAGTTTGGAACCTCTGGATGGGTGCACATCCCAATCAGTTCTGATATACATGGTATATATCATCATCATCGGCATTTGCTTGTGACCGAGCATATTTTCAAGCTGGCTTTCCATAGGATAGATTTCACAGAATTTTCTGCTGAATTAAAGGAATCTATTCCAAGTTACAGTCAATGTTTGGAAGGTCTACAAGGAAAGCCAGCACTGAAAGCCCAGTTCATATACTTCAGAGCCGATACCTAATTCAGTCAGTCAGTCAAGTAGCCATCAGCACAGCACAAGTTTCAAATAATGGAAGCTCTAAACAATGCCAGACTTCTGTAAAACAAGTAAGAACCTGACTTTGGGGTACATTTAACAAGAGTATAGTTGGCTTTTCAATTCCCTGTTTTTGTCCCCTGTAACAGTAGTAAAACATTCCATTATAATGTTCCTCAGAAATGTTCTCCCTTGGATGTTTTGTAAAAGATGTTGAAAAGAAAAGTGCCGTTGAACTGAAACCATGACTTTGCCTTAAATCTACTCGGAACAATCCTTGGTATAAAACAGTTAAATGTAAATATATCTTGTATGGTGAGAAATGCTCTTTGTATATTCTTCATCTTGTGACTACAGTAACGTTTGTACAAAACAATCATTTAAGGGATAGCTTGTGAAGTATATTTTCATTGGGTTATGTTAGCAAAGAAGGCACAGAAGTTTTGCAAATTGTACTGCAGAAAAAACTATAGATTTTCAATACTTACAATGTAAACATGGATATTTGACAGAAAAAAAGTATTTACTGTTATTTGATTATAAACAAGATTTAGTTTTTGAGCTTCGATAAAAATGTATTACATTTTGGAAGAGAAGCAAAAAGAGATTTGTATGCTATTGGTCTTCTGTATCTCTTTGACCTCTTGATGTGCTGTCAATATTAAAATTGGTGGCAAGTTGGACAACTGTTGTGTGTGGCTTTAGTGTTCATTTATGATTACCTTCACCAAGAAGGTAATGTTTGTGTCAGTGTTGGTGTGTCTGTACATGATAAACTTCGCAACATTTTCGGTAGTGTGTGTATGTGTGGTGTGTGTGTGTGTGTGTGTGTGTGTGTGTTTATGTCTGTGTGTGTATGGATACATGGACAGCATAACTCTCGAAGGCCTTGATGGATTGTCTTCATATTCTGTATGTGGGTAGGTCTTCATGACACATTGAAACCATTAGATTTTGGGCCCCCTAGCGACTTGCTATGGTAAATTCAGTGGGAATTCAGGGTTTGATGTCTTGAGTTCCAGACATACTACGGTCGTGCTTTTTCAGCGATAGATAGCTCTTTGTGACAGAGAATAAGTGGTGTGTGTTTGGGTCCCCTAGCGGCTTGTTTGGAACTGCAGCAGCTGGTGTTCTTTCAGACTCCTGAGAAAAGAATAATGAGACAAGATAAACGGATCATCATGTTTTTTGGTATGCAGATAGCTTAAGTGATGCTTGATATGATTACATGGTAATTATGTAAACCAGAACGCGCTCTAGTAACTCATATCACTATATGGCACATAAGCGAGAAAGGAAAGATCATTTATAGGTAAAGACATAACTTTCATAATTAATGGAAAATGCTATAATTCCATAGTGGTAAATGATCCAAATATTTTACGGAGGTATGTCCTATCCAAGGGACGTCTATAACCGAAACCGAATCATGTTCAACTGAGTGAAGTGAGGGAAGTCATGTGAAGTGCCTTTCCCAAGGGCACAAGATCGGCGACAGAGCAGGATTCGAACCCGGGTCCTCTATGTTCTGAGACAAACACGCTGTCATTACGCCACAGGATCCCACTTGTTGAAACCAGCCTTCTGGTTTCACATCTCCAGTTTCTCCATATTGACACTTAAAGGAGACAAAAGTAATTGAAGAAGTTATGAAGTGTTGGGACAAAGTTCTAATCAGCATAGTTGGTGGCAACAAATCAGATGAGTCAAAACCGATTCAAGTCACAAACGTTGTGCGACCGTCGTACGGTAAAATACCTCCTCTCCACTAGGACGGCACTCTCGCTGCACTCTCTCTGCGACCTAACATTTGACTGATCGCTCAACGAATTGTATAGAAAAGAAACGAATCTTTTACATTTTGTGTGTTTTGTTGTGTTGCGAGTCACACTGTTAAGTTTTGTATGATATACCCAGTGTGAAAGCGAAGGATAAACATACATGTATCCTATTTAGGTCGCAGTGAGAGTGCAGCGCGATCGCCGTCTAGCGGAAAGGGCGCCTAACTCAGGCCGTTTATTGGGAGCGCAATGTCTTGCAACTTTCAGCTGTCTTGCAACACTAAAGGCTGTCTAAGATCCTTATCAGCAGGTTCTGTAACAGCCTGCATGAAATCCTACAGCATCAAACCGTACGACGATCGCACGACGTATGTGACCGCGCCTTAATGTTACATCTCAAGTTAGAACAGCCCAGATTTACTTTTATGATGAATGCTAATTCAATGACATCAAAATTTATGACGGCAGACTACTATTTTCACTAAGGTATAGTTCCTCATACAACCTTGTGTTTTTCTTCAGACAAAGCATTCAATGATATCGACATACAGATTTTTAAGTCTTTTGAGTAACATAGACCTATCTTTAAAGATTCAAAATAACGGATCAAATATTTCGGACTCCAATTGACGGCTACATTATACATGACGTCCATGACAACAGAAGCTTGGCAGAACTCATGAATCATGAATCATGGCAGGTGTCTTTGGAAGAAGCTGCTAATCAACTTGGGGCATTATCTATTTCATATCTTACAGTCTTGCTTTTCAGCCATATATTTCCATATCGTTTCGTACAGAGATATTGTAGGGTTTATGTTTTTGTTGTTGTTACATGATTGATATAATTCAAATTCTGCCAAGCGAAAGATATGGTACATGATATCAGGACCTGACCAAACTTTCCTGACTTCATGAATCTCTCACATGGACCTGTACTGATGACACCCCAGAGGTCGGCATGTCCCATGTCTGGACCCTCTGGTCAGTCCCATGTCTGGACCCTCTGGTCAGTCCCATGTCTGGACCCTCTGGTCAGTCCCATGTCTGGACCCTCTGGTCAGTCCCATGTCTGGACCCATCGTAAGGGGTCACTTTGCGGTTACCAAAGCGTTCGCTTAGCGGTTACTGTAGGTGAACCTTCATTCGCTTTCAAGCCCTGTAGAAAAGTTACGAAGTAATTTTTATCACTCAAATAACTTTCTGCCTACTGCCCACGGGTTTTACATTTGAATTCAAGTAAACAAAGTAACGCACACTTTGTTTGAGATACCGAAAGTCCCATCGTAAGGGTTCGCTTTGCGGTTACCAAAGCGTTCGCTTTGCGGTTACCGTAGGTGAACCTTCATTCGCTTTCAAGCCCTGTAGAAAAGTTACAAAGTAATTTTTATCACTCAAATAACTTTCTTGCTACTGCCCCTATTTTTACTACGGACTTCAAGTGATAAATGTAACGCACACTTTGTTTGAGATTCCGGAAGTTCCATGGTCAGCCCCATGTCTGGACCCTCTGGTCAGTCCCATGTCTGGACCCTCTGGTCAGTCCCATGTCTGGACCCTCTGGTCAGTCCCATGTCTGGACCCTCTGGTCAGTCCCATGTCTGGACCCTCTGGTCAGTCCCATGTCTGGACCCTCTGGTCAGTCCCATGTCTGGACCCTCTGGTCAGTCCCATGTCTGGACCCTCTGGTCAGTCTCATGTCTGGACCCTCTGGTCAGTGCCATGTCTGGACCCTCTGGTCAGTCCCATGTCTGGACCCTCTGGTCAGTCCCATGTCTGGACCCTCTGGTCAGTCCCATGTCTGGACCCTCTGGTCAGTCCCATGTCTGGACCCTCTGGTCAGTCCCATGTCTGGACCCTCTGGTCAGTCCCATGTCTGGACCCTCTGGTCAGTCCCATGTCTGGACCCTCTGGTCAGTCCCATGTCTGGACCCTCTGGTCAGTCCCATGTCTGGACCCTCTGGTCAGTCCCATGTCTGGACCCTCTGGTCAGTCCCATGTCTGGACCCTCTGGTCAGTCCCATGTCTGGACCCTCTGGTCAGTCCCATGTCTGGACCCTCTGGTCAGTCCCATGTCTGGACCCTCTGGTCAGTCCCATGTCTGGACCCTCTGGTCAGTCCCATGTCTGGACCCTCTGGTCAGTCTCATGTCTGGACCCTCTGGTCAGTGCCATGTCTGGACCCTCTGGTCAGTCCCATGTCTGGACCCTCTGGTCAGTCCCATGTCTGGACCCTCTGGTCAGTCCCATGTCTGGACCCTCTGGTCAGTCCCATGTCTGGACCCTCTGGTCAGTCCCATGTCTGGACCCTCTGGTCAGTCCCATGTCTGGACCCGGGTCATGAAGAATATCATTTCCGTCCTGTCCTTAGTGCTGAACTGCTGTCTGCTGTGTGAGTTGCATAATGCCCAACAGCAAAGGTCGGTTTTAACAACGATCGCTTGTCCCTTAGGTACGGCAATCAGTACATGTAATGCATATGATTTATGAAAGGTGAAACATTAACAGATACTAGTGAGGATCTAGTTTGCACAATCAGGTATTGTTAAAGGGCCATAATTCCATATTGGTAAATTGTGGTAATTACCTATTTGTAATACGTGTACGTTGGTTAGAGGTGTACACTCAGCTCACCTCACCAGTCCAAAAGGTGTACACTACTACTATACATAAAATTATCATGTAAATGTGCAGGTCATTTACATGGTTTATGATAAAATGTAAACATTGCATTCTGTTCATACAATATACAGTCAAACCTGCCCGAGCGACCACCTCTTCTCAGCGACCACCTGGCCATTTCGATCGCTTTTTCTCGGTCCCGATTTTTTTCCCCATTGACGTAAGCATTAAGCGACCTTTACTCAACGACCACCTGGCCAACGCGACCGCGACCGGCCCAAATTGGGACCAATAACGACCGCATCATTTTCAAAGTTGAGGTTTTCATCGATTTTAGATGATAACTAGTGCGATTTTGTGCCGAAATCGTTGTAAGAAAATCCGAATTTAGTTGTTACAGAAGTTTAAAAAAAAATCTATATCATTACGTGTGAGTGCTTTTGTCCAACTGTACTGTACATTCACCCGTGGGTAAGTACGCTATCGGGACGTACCGGGCATCGAATTCGAAAGGTACACCGTAGTTATTTCAGATAAGGCGATCAAGAACACAGCGACGCATAAAGGATTGTATGGTAACTGACAGCATCAAAGTTCCCTTACTGTCTAAAACGTTAGTGTACAAATACTTGAGCTTTAAAACACTGTATCGTATAAAAGCTTGGGGTTAAATTTACAATTAACAGTGTGCGTGTTCTATTTGACATTAAAGACCTAGCTTCTTTGCGTGCGTACAGTGTGTTTGCTATTTGCCATTAAACACAACGCATCGGGCATGTTTTGAGTCGATACTCTTCTCAGCGACCACCTGTCCAAATCGACCGCTTTTCCCCGGTCCCCCGGGTGGTCGTCTTGGGCAGGTTTGACTGTATGTATTTTCGGTTAAGAAGGCCATCAAAAATAAGACCAGCCCATTATAATAGCCACAGCTAATTGGCCTACCTTGGCTGCCTGTAATACCAGCAAACCGAATAGATAAATGAAATAAATAAATGCTAATTACAGCCTTCTTTGCACAATACTGGCGACAAAATGAACTAGAAATCCCGATATTTGCTTATGAGAAAATTTAGCATATTTCAGTCTACCTCCCCCTTATACAAAATTAGATTTTGAACGTCATGGGAGAAAGGACTATTCATAATGTATATTTTAGGTCCAGAAATCCCTACGTCAGAACTCAAGCCGCGCTTTAGGGAAAGACGGTCGAATATTTGGTTCAACGTGCCATCCTACCAGCTACAGGAAGACCAAGGTACTATAATTCTTGGACAGTCAATGGTCATTATTCAACCGATCATTTATCATGCTGTACCCCTCCCTCTTCACCCGGAACTACGGTAACTTCATACCAGTACTGTACTGAAATCACACTTTTTATTTCTTGATTACATTAACACGCACACAACATGCTGGTGATTCACACATTGAGAAAGACATTAATTTCACAAACGGAAATTGTGTCATGATTCTTTCTGCATGATAAACCAAGTTATGTGACCCTAACTGTTGGAATTACGTGTCTACAGCATAAAATGGCGTGGTTTCGATCTAACGATTTCCTGCTTATTTAGGGCAGTTCCTGTATTCATCTTATATGATAAATTTCTACTGACTGTACAATTTTCAAATATGGTCGACGGTGTGCTATAAAAATATTGAGTCGGACAAAAAGTTATGAGACTTTTCGGCTTTACAAATGTGCAGACAATCACATTAATTATAGTGCAAGATTGCAACAAAATTTCCTTGGATAGATAGAAATGAGGTTATATGGTTTCATATAACCTCACTGGTACAGTCAAGTGTTTCTGGCGTAATTTGTAGAAAAACGCAAAGAGGATGTTAAAATTCCGGGAGATAAATCGTAAATCTTAGACTACAAAACATGTTGACATTTTAGAAACAAAATATCATAGTACAATGCCAAACTTTCTTCCAACACAAAAGTTTAATTACTCGGATCAAATTTTCAGCGACCACTGTCACCTTCTTCAAGATCAATACTGATGATCAATCACTTTAGAATGTAAACTCGCAAGAGTTACAGACACGTGACCTTTAACACGTGATCTTGTGGATGCGTGACGTCAGCAATTGGTCAAACGTGCCATGTTCATAACGCCCACTGTCCAATGTATATGGCCTATACCTCTTGCAAAGTAGTCCTGTTCAGTTTCCAGTATTCTGACTTTGTCCAGTGAGACAGTATACGTATGGTCCGGACATCAGGGTACAACAAAGTCAAAGTCAAACCACAACCACATTCTACACAGACGAAATACATTTTGCATTGATATGTTTCAATCGCCGAGTAAATAACTTAACACGACCACTCAACAACCATTATACTATAATAGTCAGTATGATAGATTAATTTGGCATTTCCAAAGTTCACTACAACATTGTCAATATTCTATAACGTTGTCCATATCATTACCTCCATGAAATGTCATGGAGGTTATACTTACCTCCATGAAATGTCATGGAGGTTATATACACCTTTGCCAGAATGGCTAAGGTTAAGTTTTAGGCTTGTACGTCTGTCTGTCTGTCTGTGTGTGAACAGCATAACCCGAGAAGCCTTGGATGGATCCTGATGATATTTAGTAGGTGGGTAGAGGTCGGGAAAACGAAGGTCAAGTTTGATAATGCCCCCCCCCCTAGCGGCTTGCTTAAGTGCTGCAGCGGAACTTCCTTTTTTGATATCTCGTGTTCTGGACGTGCTGTGGTTGTGATTTTTAACTGGTCGATAGTCCTTGGAACAGAGAGTAATGCTGTGAGTTTGGGCCCCCTAGCGGCTTTTCTTGGATCTGCAATCGTCGGTTTCCTTTCAAACTTTGGATGAGAATAACTGAAGAACGTGTTGACGGATGATCATGATTTTTGGTATGTAGATAGAATGACTGATAACTTACATAATGGTTTTTATTACTTATGCAAATCAACAGCCAAGTTGCATAATTAATGAGAAAAGTTTATGAATTAACTTCATTCCATGATAGGACTTTCAAATTCATATGTATGGAGCTGGGAAGGAGAGAAATGTCAATAGATATCAATTATGCAAATGACGACCTCATTTGCATGATTCATGAGAAAATATGAAGGTGTTGACGGATCATCGTAATTTTTTGTATGTAGATAGCCTAAGTGAAGACCTACATAATGAGGTACTAATTATGCAAATCAACAGCTAATTTGCATAATTAATGAGGAAAGTTAAAAAATTCATACTTGATACTTGATACAATTTGATACTAATTATGTAAATTGAGATCTAATGTGCATGATTAATGGCAAAGATTTTATAAACCAACCCCAGGCATATGAAATAAAATGTAATGAGTAACACATTCATGTCTACAGACATCATTTTACTGAGCAAACCTGGTTTATTTGGCTATGTATGTGTTCGTGGA
Source organism: Branchiostoma floridae (assembly GCF_000003815.2). NCBI lineage: Eukaryota > Metazoa > Chordata > Leptocardii > Amphioxiformes > Branchiostomatidae > Branchiostoma > Branchiostoma floridae. The sequence goes on from NW_023365742.1 coordinate 40,495, forward strand.
ACTCTAGTTTACCCTGTGTTTGTCTGTGTGTGTGTATGTGTGTGTGTGTGTGTGTGTGCGTGTGTGTGTGTGTGTAAAGGAGATAACTCACGAACGGCAAGGTGAATTGGTTTCATACTTGGTGTGTTGGTAGTGTGTGATGACAGCTAGAAATTTTTGGCCCCCTAGCGGCTTCCTTTGGTACTGCAGCGCAACTTCCGGGTTTGCTATCTCGTGTTATGAACAAGCTATGGTCACGAATTTGGGTTTTAAATAGCTCTTGTGCTCAGAAATAAGTGACATAAGTTTTAGCCCCCTAGTGGCTAGTTTTGGGATAGCAGGGGCATTTTTGTCACAAACTTCTGAAGACGATAACTCAAGAAGGGAACAACGGATGTTCATGCTTTTTGGTATGTAGATACCTTCGACAATGTTGTACAAAATGAAATACAAATTATGCAAAATAGGAGTACATTTGCATAATCAATGAGATTATTCTATCATAGCAGTTTTTTCAAAGTATCTCTTGTCTTGAACATAATATGGTCTTGACATCTGGGTGGTAGATAGCTTGCAGTGTCATGACAAAAAATGGGGCAGAAAGGATTGACGTATTGGCATCATTTTAGGCATGCAGATAGCTTAGGCAAAGATGTTTATGATAATGTACATGTTATGCAAATGAGGACTTGATTTGCATAACTAATGAGGAAATTGTATAATTCCATTGTTTTCAATAAGGCCATGTTGATTTGATTATATGGATGACATCCGCGCTCGCACCAATTTTCGGCCATGTCCAAACAAAAATATTTTCTGTAAAATGAACACAAATATTCCGTAGATTGAAAAAAAAGGATCAGAAAACAGATAACATAGAATGCCAAAATGAATCTAAAGTCCAAGAATAAGATGTGAAAGGACAGAAAAAAATCTATTGTTGGTTGGGGGAGGTACCAGTACAGAAAATTCAGGTCCAGATGATCATTTCCATGTCCAGACATAATATCTGGACCTGATTGTCTGTGGAAACTTGAGAACTGGCAATACTCAAAACAATGGTAATTGGTCAATTTTGCTACAAAGGAATCTGTTTGATGGATTATTGGACTCCCACTGCATTTTAAAATCCCATCTCCATGTAATAAAGGCTAACTGTCTCTGTACCTTTGACTGTAGAAACTTGGTGCAATTGACTATAAACTCTACTTGACTTCACTCTTGTTGTCTTCTTGGCCCCCCGGTTAGACCCCAAATGGCTGACGACATAGTGTGCCCATTTTGTAATTGGCGAAACCTGTTCCTCTGGGTTTTTTTTTCAGGTCTGTTTTTTTTCGGTTTGGTCCAAGAAGAAAAAAAAATGTTTTGCACCCGTATGATGTACTGGTCCCTACACCTAACTGTTGGTATACCATACTATGTGTGTTAAGTCCCATGTTCAACCTTCCTGGCCATTTTGATTTCATACTGAAGGCAACTTTTTTTTTGGCCAAACTTTTTTTTTTTTTATTCGCTCGCTCGCATCAGTTTTGGAGTTCCCGGAGGATGTCATCTATATAATCAAATCAACATGGCCTAACTGGACTTCAATAAATGTAACGCATGTTAATCATGATAGGTGGAATATAAGCAGATACCAAATATGGTAATGAGGAACTTATTTGCATAATTTATGTAAAAATTGCAAAACCGCTTTATACTCCATGATGGGAATTGAACAATTGTGACATATGTACGTTAGTCAATGATGAACAACACCATACATAAATTATGTTAATGTGTTAGTCAATTGCATGAAATCTACAAAAATATTTCATAGAGGTATGAGGTCGCCGAACTCTAGTTATTTTATCAGATAATAACTTAACAACTAACATACTATTATAGCCAGTATGATAGATTAATTTGACATTTCCAAAATTCAATACAACATTACCCATATCCTATCACACTGTCCATATTATTGTATAAATGTAAATCATAGAAATAACTGTCTATTATTCATAAGCTTTATGTAGACAACAAGCACGCGTACTCAGATACGAGTACGCACCGGCAACACAATGTTTAAGAGACTGATCTGTACAAAAACAAACACGAGACGTATCAACAGGAGCTCATGGTTCTTTGTCACTATGACAGTCAGTCCAATAAGATCCCAGTATTTTGTTACTATGGAAACCATTCATCACACCTACAACATTTTAGTAACATATATAACATATATGATTAGTCCATGTTAGCACATCATCATATGCAATGGAGTATATATGATCTCCGCAATTCTACTTTGAGGAGTTAGCATCAAGCTTTTAGCCATCAAGCTTCTCTGGGCCTGACCAGTGAAAGGGCTGCTAGAAGTGCAAATTTAAAGCTAGGCTAGAAGCTGGTGTGTTATTTTGCGTTATTTAGCTCGCTTGGCCTATTGTGCACTTTTTGTAAAGGATATTTTTACATCAAAGGATCAGCAGTTGGGATTTTGGCTGCCGTTTTTGTATTTTCTGGAAAGGAATAAAAATATATGTCATTAGATTGCGAACTGTAGTGCGCTGCTGTCATGTAAACAAAATAGATACGTTAATATATAAGTATGTTATAGGCCATGAGAATGCTATGGGATTTCATATTCTTTTATGAAATATTCAATGACGTTATATTTTCACTACCGTTTGTGTGTATGTATGTGTGTATGTGTGTGTGTGTGTGTATGTGTGTGTGTGTGTGTGTGTGTGTGTGCGTGTGTGCGTGTATGTGTGTGTGCGTGCGTGCGTGCGTGCGTGTGTGTGTGTGTGTGTGTGTGTGTGTGTGTGTGTGAACAAGAACGGCTGAATGGATTGTTTTCATACGTGGTGTGTTAATGGGGTGTAAAAAAACTGTAAATGATAAGGTTTGTGGCATCCTAGCGGCTTCTCTTTGTACTGCAGCTGATCGTCCGACTTTTGTATATCTAAATAGCTCTTGTGCCCGGGAAGAAGTGACATAAGATTGGGCTCCCTAGCGTCTAGGTTTGGAATTGCAGGGGCAATTTTTATAGAAAATATAAAAAATGTTATTCTCTCGCACACTCGCATCAGTTTTGGAGTCACTTTTCATGGTGTAATCCAAAACAAGGAATTAACATGGGCTAATATAAATGGATTGTGTGTTTTCTGTACCTGTCGTCACTTGGCATATGAAGCGGTAATGACGAAGACAGGATGCCTCGAACCAGGTCCTGTCATAAAAGATGGGATGCCGCCGACCGTACTTCACACAGCTTTGCTCATAGCGCTTGTGGCGTTGGAACGGAGCCCACGAGCTGAACTCCCCAAGGGCAGTCCCGTCCAGCCACTCAAAGCGCCTTTCTCGGCGCTGGTATTGTAGGCCGAACCAATAGTAGGCTTTCCCTTCGTGATCAACAGACTTTAAAAAGCAGACGATAAAGGCGTTAGTATCAGCGTCTCGGGGCATGGCGAGGGTGCCGCCATCTTTGCGACAGGTTGCCTGTGACTCTATAAAGTTCTTAGATGTGTTGAACGCCTTGAAGCAGACTCCACGCCACTCGGTATATCCTCTGGGGCAAGATGCTGCAGGAAATGGATTTTACATTAGCAAGAGTTACATACGATATTTGATGCAGGTCTACACACACGAACATGCCACACACACATACACACATACATAATCACAGAATTTCAGCTATCTTGGACATTTTCAGGTTCGAATGACCAGTCACCTAGTGCACTTGTGGTAGAGTGTGAAGTAGTTGAGATTTGATGTTGTCCAGTCGGTCCGGCAGGGCTTGACGGCACAGACACCTCCGAACTTGGAGGGCCTGATGGCACAGGTGACCTGTTCTTCCCCGGAGGAATAGTTGTTCCGGTGGGGACCTTGTCTTCTTGCTGCCCGGATGGCCCCAGTGAAACAGCCACCCCTGAGTCGGTGACAAATGTACGCACACATGTATAACGTTATGTGGCATATAGATTGGATAACGGATTTCTACTAACGTCGGGACACATTGCCGCGACAGGGCAGATGAGGCACATACACACTATATGGAGTCCGGTCCAGTTTCTCCAGGCAGTGACTGGCTTGCCACCTGCGCTGCCAATAGTTCCCCATAACATTTCTGGCTTTGTCCCGAGGGGGGGGGGGGGGGGGTCACCGCTCGGCTGTCGCCATTTTGATAACATGCCTGTTCTTGGTCATTCTTCTCCACTAGAAAGCTACAATGGTCATCTTATTATAGCCTTTATAAAGATGGACTGACCAGGTCAAACTGGTTGTACTAAAGGAATCTCACTTTGACCCGAGTTTTCTCCTATAGCCATCAGCAGGCCCAACGACTCAAAACTGTCCGTATTCCAGCTAAACTGCTGCACTGAACACAGTTGGACCAGAACGGGAAAGCTTACACCTTAGAGGTCCCTACTAATGAATAACCCAAAAGTCTCCAGATTAGTCCGATGATTTCAAAGAAAAGGAGGATTTTCAAGGATTATTGTGCCTTTTTCGCCATCAGCTGTGCAACTCAACTGTGAAGTATGTCGTTAACACATGTACAGATCTATACTAACCCAACCTAAGAATATATAACATAAATTACCCATCTGGTGAAGACGCCACCCCAAGACGGCAGTTCTGTTTTGCTCGTTCTTCAAGTTGCGTTCCAAGGCGTCAACACTGAATGATAGTTGTGTTATTTCCTACATGATCAAAACATTATGCGAGTCAACATAGATTTATAGATAAAGGTCATAAACAGTAAATAAATTTAAATGATAAAATAGTTTCCAGTATAACAATTTAGATAGTGAGAACAAGAGAAAGAACGTAATGTTACATGCTTTACCTAGTAATCTAACATTTATGGCAGTAACGGATACGAATTATGATGATGATGGATACTTAATTTTTCAGTAGAAAACACCCATGATGTTTGGGTAAAGCGAAGCTTATCTTAGCCATACGAAAACAACACCAAGGGTAAATTATTTTACGTTGAACATAACAAAAACTTGCCGACCCTGGCCTTTTTCGTCGACCGCTCAATGAACATTTTTAAGAATCGTTTTCAACACGTCCTTCCTGTTTCACTTGTACAATGCATCATATCTCTGTACATTATTAGCGCTCAGATGCATTCCAGCTTAACATACATGTACAGGATTTGTTGGATCACTTTGGCCGAAACTAAAAATAAGAAGGAAAAAAGCTATCTAAGGATCTATGCAATCATGTGCAGAACGCAACAGTATTTACCTGTTTGTTCATAACTAGTGTCAGGACGATCCCCAGAATAGCCAGGCTTACCGCCAACCTGGGCATGCGGCTGCGCAACTTTGTAGTTGAGCCACAGAGACATCGGCGACGACTCGGCTGATGACCTTGTTTATTTGTTTGGTCTAGGAAAAATATTGGATTCAATTCATCAATGCAAATATACATGTATGTTGATTATTGAACTAGTTTAAATGTAATATCAAGCGCAAAAATTGGACTCACCCCATTTTTCAACTTCAAACAGCACCAGTAAAGACGGTCACGTCATTTGACCCAGAAGTTACTTTGGCATTCTATAACATTTTGGAAACGGCCTAAATTGATGCGCACGCGGATTTCATCCACATAAGCAATCCAACATGGCCTAGTGTAGAATGACAAACTGTTTTAGTCATATGCTGGCTTAGTCATATCTTTCTAGCTATATAGCCACTTGAATACAGCTTTTTATTTTCAAAAATTTTTTCGCACGCTTGCATCAGTTTTGCAGTTACCAGAGGATGTCATCCATATGATTGAATAACCTAATAGAGAAATCAGGGCTCAAGTACCGTTAGATACATTTTGTCACATTGGTCACATTTGTCGTAGGTCGTCATAGAATGCTGATGCAAAAGAATTTTCAAGCAGGCTGACAGAAACAACCACCAACAAAAATCTGAGACCTCTGTAACAAGCTAAGACAACTGACAATAGCTGCACGACCAAGAATGACATCCATTTGCGATCGTACAACGATCGTATCACGAATGTGACCAAATTCCTTGTTACCGGATGTATCGGCTGCGTCAGGTAGGCTAGCCTGAGATGGTACAGGTGTGCCATCATCATCAGTCTCCTCGATGGACGACTCGGTCACTTTCAGAGTCGCTTGCTTCAGTCGAGCCCCTTGTAATGGCGGCGGAAGGTTTCGCAGTTTTACAGTATCGGCCTCTTCGTACGTGTTAGAAGACGTTTCTAGCCTTTCTTGCCAGCGGCAAGAGGCGCCGTCACCACCGCAGACACATCCGCTTGAACCGCGGACATGAAGAGGCAGTGAGACCGGCGCGCTGGGCTGACTGCTGCCGGCCCCCTCGGGAGGGGAACGGACGGGATGTGCTTGCTCGTACATTGGTGCTGTACCAACAAAAACAAGTGGACGGTCTTGAGCCGCAGAACATGTATGAATTATTATGCATAAAACAAGATGATTAGTCTGAAAAGGGAACGATACCGTAAGGCGATCTCCGTGGGACATCATTCTTTTTTCTGTGAGCTGGGAGACTAATTCTAGAGAATGTCCTTGCTGTGGACACCCACGCTTGTCTGACTTCAAGGGCCACGAGTGGGTTGAGACAACCACGCTGGTTCGTTTATGGCTGGTTGGACCACAGGAGCTTAGTCTATAATTCTATACAAGCTCGCATTAGAGTATCAGATTTCAACTACAACATGCAAAACATGTCACTGCCGATATCACAAAATATATTCAAGTCACACCTTTTACGATTCAAATATTATCAACCTTACCAAACAGCGGCACTTCTTCGTCTATTCATCAACAGACGCTCCAATAATCTCGATCATCATTGGCAGTTCGCTTGTGCAGGAATTGTGAGCAATATATGTCAAAGGAGAAGGCCCCTTATTGATAAACAGTCAACTATTGTCTCGGTTTGCATAACATTAACTAGAGTTAGCAGACCAACTACCTCTTAGAGCCTTTGTAGATTTATCGTTTCATCAATTGATTATGTATATATAGCTGTAATTTGCATAATATACATTTCTATGATAGTCTTCTTAAACCAAATACATATATTGTATGTGTAGTTTCTTTCGATTAGCATTTATTTGATGTACAGTAAATAAATTTCTTGGATAACCATTCTTGTTGAAAAACTCAACCAACATTCGTATACAGAAAATATCAAACACAATCATTGGTTACAGGCAATAATTTGTCTTTACTGAGTCAACCAAAGAAATGCAACAATTCATCACAAGTACACATTTGCCGCTGTGTGTACGACTGGTGTCAGTTCAGACAGCCAGCGGTATAAAGTTCTAGTCAGCAGATTTAACGTTAGATCTATTCTTTTTTTATCTTACTCCATTATTTGGTTTTTGTACTTTAACCGATTGAATGCCGCACTCCACTCAAATGTAACGTTACAAAAGTTAAACTTTGACATTATACCACACTGCTTTGGGCGCTGTACCTGAATGGGGTGGAGGTTTTTCTCTCTCAGTGAATGCTAACAAAACCACGGATATGGTGATCAGTGCAAGGAAAAAAGGATAAGGCTACCTATTCACTACATCCAGCAACAGCTACAACGTGTCACTTCATTCAAACAAACTCAATTCAAACTTCTCGGTGTTGTTATCTCCCCCGATCTGACTTGGGACGCACACGTCCATTACATATTGCCAAACATTTGCCCAAGAATGAACTACTTCACCGTCGCTAAGACGGCTAGGTTACCAACTGATGTACTTCACGTATTTACAAATAGGCACGACCAATCCTTCATATCCCATGCATTGAAACAACATTCAATGAGCTGTTCTGCCTTATTGGTTACATTAAACACACTGTTCACACAGACGTTCCATAACATACACACTTGAATATCTACGTACATGTAAATTTAATAGAAAGAATTGAAAACTTTTTTTTCAAATGGAACATCAATAACATTAGTCATTAACGCAACTATCAACTAGATCCATCTAAAATCTAAAAACGTTCTGTTAGCTCCTGTAACTAAAACAACAGGAGCTAATTGACTCATTTGCATTAACTGTGTCTTAGCCTTGATATCCTTTGAAATCCAAATTGTCTTCAGCTTGACTTTGGCTTAGCTTTGTTTTCTTTGGAATCCAAATTGTCTTCAGTCTGAATTGTCTTACAACCTTTCCTATTGGACATCTAAAATTGTCTTCATTCATAGTTAGAGTATAAAAGACCTGTTTCTTGCAGATCACTTCAGTGTCATTGACGAAGGAAAGTGGATTCTTTCCGAAACGTCTGACCGTTTCAAAACCATATCCAGTTGCTTGAGTAGCTATTTTTGGCGTATCTTATTACCTGGATGTCTAACCTACATCGACGCGTTCTGTGGAATGTTTTTAAAGTCCAGGTAAGCAAAAATCCAGGTAATCATTCACGTTCTCTTTCCACATTTTCCAACCTCAAAATGACGGCGGTACGGTCCCATGTTGTCAGTGTTGATTGGTTGATCAGCGGTACGGTCCCGTGTTGTCAGTGTTGATTGGTTGATCAGCGGTCCCATGTTTTCAGTGTTGATTGGTTGATCAGCGGTACGGTCCCATGTTGTCAGTATTGATTGGTTGATCAGCGGCACGGTCCCATGTTGTCAGTGTTGATTGGTTGATCAGCGGTACGGTCCCATGTTGTCAGTGTTGATTGGTTGATCAGCGGCACGGTCCCATGTTGTCAGTGTTGATTGGTTGATCAGCGGTACGGTCCCGTGTTGTCAGTGTTGATTGGTTGATCAGCGGTACGGTCCCATGTTGTCAGTGTTGATTGGTTGATCAGCGGTACGGTCCCATGTTGTAAGGCTTGTTCATCTGAGGGAGATACGTTCCCAAAGTCGCTGCATACATCTCTTCACGCGACATGAAGGTGTCCTGTCGCTCCGGACCATAAACCGGCTCCGAGGGAACAATTTCCATGTACTTGGCTTTGCCATATATAGAATCCATGGCGTTTCCTCCCCGTCCACCTGAAACGTGACAATATCAATGATAGAGGTAATCAATGTAACTAAGCACACTGTCAGCAGAAATATTCTCTTGGGCACATAATGTACAATCTTGTCAAGAATTCAATTTATGTACATGTATTATATGGAATTTACATTAATTCGAGCAAGCATGCGCCCAGCATGTCTACTTTGAGTCCACTCAGTGTCTTAGCCCATGTTAGACTTGTTGAAGCCAGGAATGTTCAGGGATGAAATTATGCCCGGTTTACACACGCGTTTACGAATTCGACTTGCCTTTCCCACAACGTCGGAGCATATCAGGGGACCCAAGCCCAGGACACCTGGGCTACGAGCTGAGTACCCTAAGGTTACGCTACACGACGCCACTGATGCTGTAGCATTTTTACGGCCTTCTTGCGGGCGTTTGCATAGTTTGTTCGGCGAGGGGACATATTCACGATTTTCAACATATCGTGCCGGGGTTTTGCGCCGGGAAGGTTCTTCTGCGGGCGGACACAAGACTTCCCCGGAATATTCCCTCATCGACATAAGAAACTTCCAGGCGTAAAATCGCAAATATGTCCCTGTCCCCACAAATTACACAAAGGCCCGTAAATTGGCCGCGAAGAAGGCTATGTACTCTGTGTGGACTGTAGGAACCATCTTACCGTAAGTATATCCGGCTGCAGATGAGATGTATCCCTGCGCATCATCATATGGTCCGGCAGGCGGTATCAGACCACGGCTTCTGTACATCTCGTTCCTTTTCTCCATCTCGTACCCAGCGGCCGTCCCCATCAGACCCTTGTTGTGTAAGTTCTCGGCGTAGCTGGACGGCGTCATGCCGCCGCTGTTCTGCCAGTATGCCGGCGCTGCTTGGTTGAAGGCCGGCATGGCCCCGGTGTTGCGGTACGACATCGCGTCCCCGTACCTGCCGCCCTGTGGACTACTGGAGAAGGCGCTAACAGAACTGTACGGATCGTTATAACCAGAGAACTGGTGGTAGTAGTCTAACCCCCTCTCAAACGCGCTGGCAGAAGGGGAAGGGTAGTGGTTGACTGGCGTGTAGTGAGGAAGGGAGGCAGAGGAAGGGAAGTATCCGGGAAGAGACCTGACGGTCGGGCTGACCTGGTTACCGCTGTAACCGTTCGTCTGTGGCCGGGAGAAGGCTGTGAGACGCTCCACAGGCACCAGGCTATTCAGATCGGTGGAAGAACTTCTCCCCACGGCGGTTTGGTCTGGAGCGTCGTTTGGAGCTTCTGCAAACAAAATGACAAAAGGAAGAATGGAGCAATAACTTTAGAATATGGCACGGTACAACTACACGGCCAGATGGGTCTTACTAAATTGACAGATGAAGTGATAAAAATCAAAAATTCAACTTGTGGCCGCTATATGGCCGCATAATGCAGTGTTGTTGTTTTTTTTGTATATACGGGACCGGAAATTGTGTGACCGTGGCCGCGTTGGAGAGGTGACCTCTTTAGACTATTTTTTAATGGGAAGATCCAAGGGACCGACAATAAGTGACCGCAATAGCCAAGTGGCCGCTCTGCCAAGGTGGCCGCTGATACAGGTTTGACTGCATATGGACAAGATTAAATTGTTTCGAAGTGTGCAACTGCAGTTCCCGAGAAAGCCGTTAGTGGGCCAAAACTTATGTCATTTCTTCCCGAGCACACCAGCTATCTACAACCGAAAACGTACATACAAACGATACCGAAAACAAAACCTTCTGGCAAAGGTAATAGATACACTACCTCCAGAGCTGACGGCTCCAGTCTCTGCTTTCCGCTTTTTGCTCTTCTGGAGGCCGTTAGATGAAGGCGTCGGGCGAACTTTTGGTTTGGTGCTGATTTCGCCTAAAGTACACATAGTAAAATATGGTATGTCATTTCATTCTAGTTATTTCATACCCCCTTAAACGAGAGGTGCAATGAACCAGAATGCCGTCGGGATGAAAATTATTTGTATATTCATAGAGTCCATTCCAAGTCACCATGAGGGTTTTTAGGTGATATTTGTAATTAGTCTGAATTATTTTGAATAAAAGAATATCTGAGCCACAATAATTAACTTCTTTTAAAAAAATCGACTGAGAAAATCCTCATCCATTTGAATTCCTTTGAATATTTTAGAAACATTTTGAAAGTAACTGTACAAAAACAATCTATATATAGAATAATTGTGAAACCTCTGTGTGATTATTTCACATTTACAAATATTTACAAATATTTGTAAATTTTGCCAGATGGGTGAATTAGTTTATTGTCCCCATAAAAGTATTAGCCCTATTGTTGCATCTGTATATTTTTAAATTTCACTGCTGGGCACTGGTGGATCCTTTGTGGTGGGCCATTGTTGCATGGCGCCCAACCATACTTTGCAAGGTTGTGTGAATTGCTATCTTCCTAGCCCACCGAACCATTTACAAAAAATGGTAGAAAATGGTAAATAATGGTAGAATGCTGTTATCATTATTTAGAAACAATTAGAAGTATCCAATTACACACCATAAATATTTCCAAAGTTTTACAGGACCTGGGAAATATTTATAAAGTTGAAACAATGTTAAAGATATTTCTGAAGTATAAAATGTCCTAGACCTAGACATATAATTACAAAACTTTGAAATCAATTCTAAACAATGGCAACAAACATCCGCACAGTGTCTTGGAATGGACTCTAGTTGTCCATAGTGTATTTTACGAATTCTCATTGCATTCCAGGCATTTGTGCCATTCTGTCTGGCCAGAATGTTTTTTGTCTGGCTCAGAACTTTAGATGTGTATTTGCATTGGAGAAATATCGAAAGGCATTCAAAATGTATTCTAACTGCAGTATGACAGCATTCTACAGTATTATTCGAAACATGCTGATATGACTCGATGGAGTACAGATACAACAAGCCACTTCAAATCTTGTCAGAATGCGGACACAAGTATGGGCCCAAGTATCTGGAATGCAGATGGGAACGGACATTATAATGTGAACATTCCACATACTATGTTACCCTTCAGTGAAATACAATTAGATGATCAGGATGATCACAAAAGAGCTATCCACCCCTCAAACATCGCGACCGTAGCATATCCAGAAAATTTGACGTCAAAGCTCTACTGCAGTACCTTGGAAAGCCACTAGGAGGCCCATTTTCGTACTTAACCTTTGTATCATTTCAGCGCATAACTTCATCAGGTTTGAAGGTCATCGCAAACTTAGGTTCTTCTAAAACTACCCAAGAAACATTTACCTGGCCGACGATGTTGGTACTATCCTCAGCTACCTTCGATGCTTTCCCGCCATAGTATTTTAATATGGTGGCCTTGCGGCAAGGATGTGACAAGGATGCGACAAGGAGGCGTTTTAAAGGCTGCCAAGGAGGAACCGACACGTCGGGCATGTATATCTTTTTCAAGCTGTGTTAATCATTCTTTAAGTCTTTGCGATGTTTTCACATGATGACTAAAATTTACCAACATGGCGCCCACTATATAGCTAGTCACTTTGACTGTAAAAACGTTCCGTGGTCGGACGTTTTGTACCTCTAACCTACCTGCTGTCTTCATGTGCCGTTTGAGGTTGTTGAGCAGATCAACTTCCATGTTGTTGGCTTGTTGGGTCTCCACTACTAGGTACACGTACTCATCCAACATCATGTGAAGCAGGTGAAACGAACCTAGGAATTCAATCGCAAACAAACAAATAAACACAAATAAACAAAGCCATTTTCCTGATAGCCAAAGAGAAATAGTGGACATGTTGCACATAGGTATGGCCCCGACATGGGAGGATGTGGTCGTACCACTTTTAACTTTTAAAGTCTGTTGTACTGTTATACTTGTGCAAATTTAAACTGCTTCAACCACATGCAAAAGAGACCATTCTATCCACTATAATACAAAGGAAATGTACAGTTGTGTTAGTAATTTGTTGCGATGTTTGAACGTACCAAAACTTGGCGCACTCATCAGAGTTAGGTCTCTCATGATCTTGGACGTGGTAAAGGCCCACTGTAGGAGGAAGTCCTGTGCTCTGTCTTCCACTGTCTGCTCTTTCTGTCTTGATGGCTTCATAGAATGAAATTCAATCAATCAACAAACCAATTAGAGAAACAAAAAGTAAAGCTTTGTGAGAAATGTACACGCTATGTCCGTACAGTACACAAAGAAAAATGCTGACCAAGAAGCTTTCAGTCAGTCCTCTGATCCTTCTCAAGTTGATTTGACCCGGAGCCTACGCTTTTTCGCACGCTTGCATCAGTTTTGCAGTTACCAGAGGATGTCATCCATATGATTGAATAACCTAATAGAGAAATCAGGGCTCAAGTACCGTTAGATACATTTTGTCACATTGGTCACATTTGTCGTAGGTTTGTGTTCAAATATACACGTGCGTTCTTGTGCGATCGTATAATAGCAAATAAAGTGATAATTATAAGTATCCTATTAAATGATACCCAATTTTTGATTCAGCAATGATTTTTTATTGATAACACTTTGCCATAACGTAATCATAAATTTATGCATTACAAAACGTCCTGTATGTAATATTTCAGGACTAATGTAATGCAATATCCGCCCGAGGTGTCTCTGTTGTCATTACGCATGGTCAGTGACTCACAAACACCAAATAAGCTACAGAGTGGGCGTAGCGAAATCGAAAAGGAATGGCAGGTGATTACATATGATGAGGAGATTGCCAATCTCACCTTGAGTACGCACCGGTCCACCACACTGTCTACCCACTCTGTGTAAGCCTCCACTGGTGCCTGTTTCCTCATCAGACCTTCAAACTCCTCCAACACTGATGAAAACAACGGCAACTCTCATAATTACGCAGGGTACCCTGGCACATAAAATAGAGTTATTTAGGCCTTCTCAAAAGTGTCTTTGTCTCGATATCTGACTGATTCTCCATTAGGTTGATATTTCAAAATTCATCATTGTCCATGTGACGGTCTTGGGGAATCAGCAGAGAAAGTGATAGTCTGTTTGTTCACTTTTTATCTAAATATCTATTTGCAAATGCAAGATAAAAGGAATTTTTTAGGTCACAGTGCACCTAATCCCAAAATGAATTGCCTTTAACAGTGTTTAGCGTCACAACCTGCACTACTGTATCAACTGTATCAACTATGGGTGTCCAATATGTATCTACGAAAGGCACTCACGTTCCTTGGACAGTCTGCCGTGTGCTGTGCGCTGGTTGGGTGAAGGGAACATGGCCTGTGACAGGATGGTCCTGTGCTCCAGATCGTGCAGATCGGTCACCATCTGGGTGATGTTGTCGTGATTCAGGAGAACTGTTCTCGCAGTCTGAGAGAAAAGATGCGAAAGTCGTGTCAATTCATTTTAGCTCACAGACTATTCATCCACAGCCAAACTTTTAGAAAATAGAGAAAACCACAGGGATAAAACCACGCACAGGTGTCAGATGAATCATTTCTGTTCACTAGGTTCTGACCATGAAGACATTCAAATGAGAAGATATGCTTCAACGACAACGAAAACCAACCTGGGCAAGATGAACAAAAGAGGTCTGTCTTCTTAGCGACTTGATGAAATATCTCACAACTGGAGAGGTGCAGAATGCATGAGTTATGCGTGCATGGGATGAAAATGTGTAATGGTCAGGATTTTACTTCACCGTGCTGAAATAATGTATAATCTCAAGACATTTATTTTATGAAACATGCATAATGTTTTTAAAAAACTGTGCAATGTTTACATCTCACCTTGAAGCTTCTTCTCTTTGAGTTTCTCGGGAATGTCTTCCATAGAGTTTCTCACCCACCCAGGTAGCCGTTTGGCGAATAAGCGGACCTCTGTACTCAGACTGTAGATGTTGGGCAAGAGGAACAGAGTTAGTCGGCTGACACAAACTCGCACTAACTGGGCTCTGTGAAACCCATCCCCGCAGAGTTCGTAGCGTTAGACTCGGACTGACTTAAGAAATTAGAAGTATCAACTTGAAGGGAAGTAGTCGGCTTTCTTTATCACTTTGAAAATACAGTTAATTAAGCTCCGCTTTATCTGTCACCATGTCAACCCGTTACAGCCTCCAATATCATGGGAACAGATAGTTCTCAGTCTAACTTAATGCAAACTAAGGTACAGAGCAGGAATCGGTTACAGATAGAGGTACAGGTCCGGACCTGTACCAGTAAATGAGCCATTTGACAAAGTCACTATGATGTTTTTTCCATATAATTTTTTTTCAGTATTGGATTTTTGGTGTTGTGGTTGGATTTTCGACCTTCAAGCCCAGGGCACTGAACATTACTATGCCGCGGTGGAAGTGGAAGTGGAATTATTAATGTCAATTAATCTGACCTTTCAGGAAGATCTTGAATCGTCGATGGAATCAGAATATCTATCAGCACCTGGAGTTGAATGAATGAATGAATGAATGAATGAATGAATGAATGAATGAATGAATGAATGAATGAATGAATGAATGAATGAATGAATGAATGAATGAATGAATGAATGAATGAATATTACTGTGCTGTACATACATGAAGGTGGCTGGAGTATAAGATAACACATTCTAATGTTTTATATGATGTTATGCTCTCCAAGGAGGAGGAATAAAGGAAGGAATGGAATGGATTTGGTATATTATTACCTAGTTCTAATAACTTCACATGTGCATTAAATGCAGCATTGCACGTTTCATAACGAGTAGTTTTCTGATGTTTATCTTTTTTGCGGAGATGTTAACTTGTTCGCCTGGGATAGGCGACCGTAGCTGCGATGAGTTAGGATCACCTTGTACAAAATGGAGTCGCACAGCCCAACAATATCCATGATGACGTCAAGTTGCAGCAGCGCCACCAGGTGTTCAGGCATGCCCTGCCAGAAGTGCAGCAGGAAGTTCTGCACCTGCGCAAACATGACGTGACTATGTTAATCTTATTTCCTTTAGTATGTAACAACAATCATGTTATGAATTATCAGCATTCAGGTCTGATTCTTTCAAGGTCAAACGACAGATATGGTGGCCGTGACGTCATGTGGGTGAGCTGACCTGATGAAGAATACCGTACGTACAGTATCCCTAAAAGTGTAGTGTGAAAACCTGCACTTCCACCAAAAATGAAATGCTCGATATCATTAGTGCGTTTACGACATCGTTTATGATAGGAACAGAGGCAGTCTATGACATTATTGCCCATTTCCTATATTTTTTTGCAATATACAACCAACTTGGAGCGTATTGACGCGTACTGACACGTTTAAATTGTTGTAGTAGCGCGCAATTAAGTACAAAGTGTGTGGCTCGCCTCTGATTGGCTTCCAGTTTGTGGATGATTTTCTGTGTAAAAGGGTCCCATACTATTACCATACCACCATTTGTCTGTATTTCCTGCCTCGGCTCCCAATGGGCTTAAGCTTGCGCGCGGATAGCCGGTGTGATCCAAGGTAGGTTTGACTTGCGCTTTTCTGTTTTGCGTGGAATGAACCTTTCGACTGCTGTGAAAAGAGAGTCTTTGAAGCTTGTCCATAGTTCTTTGTACGGTATGGAAACGGACGAAAACTGGTAAGTATCGGCGCGCAGATGTCATCTACTAGTATACAGTGGAGTTAGTGTGGTCTAAGCGACATTTTTAATATATCTTTATTGCAAACTCATGCCCAAAGGCAAATTGCAAAAATATTTAATATTTATTTATATGTATTTAATTAATATGTAATGGAAGTTTGAAGAAAATCAGTGAGCACATGACACAGTAATCGATGCTCTACATTGTGCAGCTGATGATAGCGTAACAAATATCTCGCTGGCGTCGGGCGTGGCGTAACTGGTAGAGCGTTCGGCTCGGAACCTAGAGGTCCTGAGTTCGATCCCCGCCGTGCCCCGCCCCGACGTTGTGCCCTTGGGAAAGGCACTTTACACGGCCTTCCTCACTTCACCCAGGTGTAAAAATGGGTACCTGACTTCGGTCGGGGAGGTAAAGGACTACCTTTACCTTCTGTCTGTACCGGGTATGTGGCACTGTTGATATAAGTTACAAAACCTGAGTGCAGTGCCACATTGTCCAAATCTGTCCAAAAGCAAAATAGAAAAAAAATATCTCGGTCTTGGATTGCCAAAATTTCAACGCTTAAGGTAATATTTAAGTACAAAAGCACTATGTGATAATAATACTTTTTCATGATTTTATAACTTTTTGTACAGCCAGTGCAACTTTTATGTGCATCATGATTGGAACAAGGTAATTTTTTTCTCTTACCTCGTCAAAGTTAGCGCTTATAACCGTATCCAGTATTCTCTGACAATGGGTGCGGTACATCATGATAAAAGTCTCCACCTGGCGAGAAATCAAGACATTGCAATCACAACAATGGATGGATCGATTCGTGTTCGGCGTGGCCAAAGAGTCACAACACAAAGGTTCTTTCAAATCTTTGTTTACATCTTACGGGTGAGCATTTTTGGATCATCATAGCTTTGGTGCAAAAATGCTTTGCCGCTCGGAGGTTTGTACAGCGTCCGTACGTTCGGAAGCTCCGTGATTTAAAGAGCTTGTCAGACACGTATTGAATACAGCGTATATGTAAGCAGTCCTCCTGAATTCAGCACAAAACGATGACAGGACCCGATGCAGAACCCCCTTTATCTACTCAACTTTAGTCAACTAAAACAAAACGATCACTTCTGACTAAGAATGTTAAATTTCACGTGGACAAACCCAACTCTATTATTGGTTAAGTCATTTATTAGATTGTATCACGTTACCTTGTCTCTATCCACGTCATCTGGCAGTACCAGGTTCTGGGAGTCGGGGAAGTCTGGCAGGAGAGTCCCGGTTTTGGAGCTCAGAGAATATTTCCGACTTGATCCCTGTTGGTCAAATGTAAACACAGATACTGAATGCAAAAATTCTTTCAACACTTTACCAAAAAAATAACTTTAAGTTTCATAGCATCTTAGACAGTGTACAAGTCATCAGTAATAATGGAATACTGGAGGAAAATAAGTTTACGGCCTTCCCACACAAAAATCGGGAGGTGCCCATCATCCATGTCTATAGCCCTTGGGCCGCACAAAGCATTGGATTAGTCCACTAGGAGTGGGGTCCTGTTCAACTCCCATAATTTTTCCAGTTGCTGAGTGCGAAGCAGACAAAGCAGTATACAGTATATCATTGTAAAGCCTTTGATTTGACTCGACGGGATCCCAGGAACCCACAACCTACGGAATTGAATGCAAGGCGAACACTTTTCCCACTTTGCTCAAAATGTTTTATCTCCGATCCACCTCTGATAATCGTTGCCTAATTTCCAAGCCACGTGTTTGCAGCTCAACTAAGTAACTTCGTTCCACTTAAGATAACAACAGCCTTTCCATACTATACTTCAGCAATAGCAATGACCTTTTTGTACTATCAATTGTATTATCAATAAACCTCATTGACATTGAAAGTAGCGACTACGATCGATGCCATAAGCGTGTGTTTCCTGTCGCTGTGGATACCATTACCGACACTGTAGACGCTATTCTAGACCATTTATATACAATAGACTGTGGAAGAAGAACCTATTGTTCCTTTGTTTTCATCATATTCAATGGTTTTCATCACCCAGGTGTTTGAAAACAAACAAACAAACAAACAATGGATGTCCCCGTCCAAGGTTTAAGGTTCCGCACATTTTGATTTAATTAGAATGCTGTTGTTGATTGTTATTCTGACCATGTTAAATTCCATTTGTATTGCCCTTTCTTTTTAGCAGGACTTACTCTTTGTAATAGCCACTGGTAGCCAGTTCTGTGTGTGTGAACAGCCAAACCAACAGATAGATAACTAGAGTTATGTAGTTATCCTCTTTGGAATGACCTGACAAAAATGCCCCTGCAGTTCCAAAAAAATGTTAAGGGGCAGAAGCTTGCTCCACTTTGTCATGACGATGAGAGCTATCTGCCACCCAAAAGTCAAGATCATATCATGTCCGGGACAAGAATTACCTTCTGTGATAGGATATTCTCATTAATGATGCAAATGTACTCCTGTTTTGCATAATTAATATTTGATTTTGTACAACATCGTCTAAGGTACCTACATACCAAAAATCATGAAAATCCGTTGCTCCTTTCTTGAGTTATCTTCAAGGGTTATCTAACGCCCAAAGATCGTGATCATAGCTTGTTTCAGAACAAAACCGCCAGTTGTGGCTGCAGTACCAAGGAAAAGCCGCTAGGGAGCCCAAAATTTAATCACTTCCAGTTTTTATCACCCTACCAACACACAAAGTATTCAGCTGTCCGCACATCTAAAAATCTGGTAAGTCAAACAGTCCTTGCGGCGGGAATTCAATCCTCTTCTTAACTCTTCGTTACCCGGCTAAGAACGTTCAGGACCAAAGCCTACGGCATGTTGACACTCTGCGATACACACAAAAACGTACACATTGACAAATGTGTCGCACCACAGTCACACACTGTGCGTAGCGTGTAAGGGATAGGTAACTAAGGTAATCTGTTAGTGGATATAGTAGCGGCATTTCTTTCAAGACCCGGCTTTGCAGATTTTCGTCGTGCTTGCCACTTGAAGGAGTTGTGTAGCAACAAGGAGCGTTTTCCTCTTGTAATCCTAGTCATCGTCAGGCAACCCAAGTATGTATGGGCGCTGTGTTTGCCCTGCCTTCTCAGCCATCGATTGCTGGGAAGGGACTTTAGCCGCATGCCGGTGACAGGGCAATGTTGCCGGGGCGCCCACTGGGAGAATGCCGTGTGTTGGGAGACACCGCCTAGCGACGGGTCTCGGGGCGTGAAACAAACCTCCGACGTTGCAGGTTTGGACTCCCTGTGTCAATTTGTTCCCGGTAAACATTCTTTCACAGCTACGGTATCAAAATTTTGTCGGCGAGGTCAGGAAAGGTAAAACAAAGGACAAAACATGACAGGACCAAACGTCCCGCTTCAAAACACAGGAAAGCGTTTAGCACCTTGGCGAAAGTTATTAAAGATAGTAGCTCATAAAGTAAACAGAAACAACACAAAACGAATTCTGCTTGACATAAAAACCTTACCCTAAAAATCGTACGTAAAACAACAGACAAGAATAACTTCAGTAATAGTAAGTTGAAACCATAGGGCACATCGGCCCACTTGAGATAGCTACAGGTGGTCTAAACACGGCACCAACAGTGTTGCCTTAACCGCTGAGTTTGGCCGGGTTATTTGCGTGTTTATCGGAGGCTCACGAGGTGTTGTTAGGTCTGTTGCCTTCCTGTGGCATAGCGACTATCAATGCCCGGTAACCGCCGCTGCTAAGAGACTAGAGAATGTCAACAAATGGAAGCACAGAAGAGGGTCTATACACATGTCCGACATACCTCCGTTTTGATCTTGATTCCGGAAAACCTAGTTAGAGACAGACAACAAAAAACAGCAACATTTTAACTGTAGGCGATATCGTAACAACCAATACTTTCCTATAACAATAGAATAAAGGCTAGATCCGAAATTTATCACACTTTTCTAAGCAACAACTGGTA
>NW_023365742.1:69174-77286 GCF_000003815.2 Branchiostoma floridae
AAAATGCACAGCATGAAAGTACGCATTCACCATTCATACAGGTTGAAATATAAACGATATTATCAGTAACACTTTTTTTATTATAACACGCCTGCAATAACAGATTTCATTCTTGCTACCAAGATATACCGTTTCTGAATTCTTTTAGATTTTTTGTCAAATTCTCGTAGATATTTAGATAATAAGATAATTGCACTAAAATAAACGTTTTAGGCCAGTGCACACTCATCATTTATCACATTTTAAATCATTCATTATCTGTAAGTTAAATCCTCACCTTGTGAGTCCGCGTCCCGAATACACAGAGTGGTAGTAGATGGAAGTTTCCTTGATGCCGATCCCATAGTAGTGGTACCTGGAAATGAAACATTATGGAGCGGGTTAATGACATTAAGGAGTGACTTCGCGGCTTCTGAGAGATAGGAATGTGTAACTATCATCATCTATATGCACACGCAGGCTTTTACTGGAACGTAGTGGCTGGCATATTGGCTGGAAGTGCCTAAATGGTAATAACAAAAATCTTCTAAATTCTATCATTATGAGGGGATTTCTTTTACCACATCGCAACAGATTGTGATTCTAAAGACGTGAATTTAGACCTGACTTTTCCTCTAGTTTTAACGCCAACTGAACACAACGAAATAGATGTGAACATCAGGGGGAAATATTTCCATTGAAGATATATGAATGTCCGAAAGAATCTGACACAGTAACAACTTGAGCGTCTGTGGCTCTTTCTTTCTTTCCAGAGTACGTGGCCAGGTGATCAGGGTCTGCACTTACGTAGAATCTAAAGGTTCTGGCAATGGGTTCCAATCCCAAGCAGGCCCAATAACGTGCCCCTAAGACAGTCAATTATTCTTAACTCTACTCAGGCAAGTACCTAGCTTTCGGCAAGGACGTTCTTGCGAAAGAGATGAAAAAGAAGAGGCCCGTGTTTAAAGATAGCCACACATCGAGCACGTAAAAACAAGTATTAAGTAAGAATTTAGGGGTCCTTCTCGGTGTGAGTGGATCAAACCCTTAATTCTGCTCTCATGCAGCTTGTACATAGTGTTACAGTAAAACGCTTGTGTGTTACGCATCGCTGTGGTATACCGGCTAGCCATAACAAACAAACAAACAAACAAACAAGCAAAGAGCAGGCTTACTTTGATTGTCCTCTTGTTCCAAGCCGTCTTGTTGTCAATTTAGGGAATTTTTGTCGAATAACCTTTGTCATGGAGCAGAAAAAGTAATTTCAATTGTTAGGAACTACAACGGGCAAGGAAACTGTAATAATCTAAAAGTATTTCATTACGTTTGAAATTAACCGCTACCTGCAAAATATGCAACGAAGGATTTTTAAGGTGCATAATACAGCCTAGTGGAAACCTAAACATATCCGATAAACTCTTTTGATATCTGTATTAGAAGTAGTTCGGGGGGGGGGGGGGGCACAAATGCCTTACTGTCAAAAAATGTAAAACCGTGTACTCCAACATCGTTCCATTGCCAAAGGCGAAAAAAAGCATCAAAACATTCTACTGAAATATTATAATGTCATGCACAATATCTCTGAGCATTGAAATTTCATTTTATATTAAACCCGATAAGCGACAAAACACTTCTTTTGTCGCTACAGGTTTTCCAAAATGCACCAAACATTATCCTGAGATAAAATCGGGCCTTAATCAAAGTTTGTACATGTTTGCACCGATGTTTGTCATTAACCTCTATGATTCACCACTGCATTTTGGTTATTCAAAAAAGATTCAGCCAACATACATTACCCCACATGTTTTGTATAAATCTAGTAACGCACGATTTGTGCATTTGCCTCGTCATTTTAGGAGGCGATGACCCAATAATTTAAGAATTGTTAGATGACGCAAAGATTTAAAATTGTAAGAAGAAGCGTGCCTAAGCGGGTTTCCTCTGCTGTCCGTTATCCTTTAAGTTACAGATGACCTGCCATCCAGTCTGCCGTGGATTGGACGGCATCTCTTCGGGGCAGAAGAACCTTTCCACCGCTAGGGTAAACTTTGGCACCCGGTAGTAGTTTAATCAATGAACGGCACCATGTTGTAATCGCTATCGTTTGCCTTCTTTACTAATAGTTGTGCAGTAACGTCGATGGTTTAAGCCTAACTTCTACATTACCAAGCAAGGCTCCCGACCACTAGCTGACTGAGGTCGGTGGATTAGTCTGAAAAGAGCCTATCATCATCAGTCGGCTGCGGAACAGTCAATTACAAGTTTCATCCACGGCTGACGGTCCGCGACCAGTGCAGCAATAGCGTCAGGGCACAAGTCACCTTCCGCATCCCCCAGCAGGTTCTGTACGTAGGTCAGGTAGCTGGTCTTCGGGTAGCTGGTCTTCCTGGGCGACTTTTGCCGACGTTTGGAACCGGGTAAGGTACAGGCCATATGAGCAGTTCCTCTGTGGGCGTTTTATTTTGTTGATGGTGGGGCTGGGTGTTTGTTGCCTCGTATAACTGGGCGTTACTTACATGATCGAGGCGTTTACTGTTCAGCTTAACTCTGTAGCACAACATGGGAAATGCATTTTTCTTGTTCACCATGTCGAGCGACAAAACCCAGGATTCACATCCGTATGAGAGTACTTATATCATACACAAGTGACAATAAAAAAGCTTGATCTTGGTAGAGATGGGAATGATGGATTTCTCCTGATCTTTTGCTGTTTCTAAAAAGCAGTCCATGTAAGTGTCTTCCGTCCGATAAAGTCATTCTTACTGGGTACCATCATGGATCCGAGAGAAGAGGCCACGCCTATCTCTTAGCGCCGAACATGCGCCGAACATCTCTATAAGTTAATTACTCCCGACTGAGCCCCGAATGCTATATGACCTGCTCCCAACTACCCCGACCTCCAGCCGCAGACTGCCGAATCTCTCCTGACTGATCCCCAACCGATTTCTCACCCTCTGACGAACTGAAGTGGACGAATTGAATCGACTTTCAAAAGAGTGGTCATTTTCGCTTTCAATCAAAATAATGGAATGTTAACATCGCCAAGAGATCAAATTCGGATAGTTAGCTTCAACACGACTTTTAAGGTTCTTTGTTTTTGGTCGGATGAAGGTGTAGACTGGGGTGATTCGCCCACGTTTTGGTAGTAGTCACTTCGAGAATGAGATCGCGTGGCATGATCGTCGACGTCAGTGCGTTGGGCTCAGGCCCAAGAGGTCCCGGTTTCGAACCCTGCCGTGTCACCGATCTTGGGAACGGCACTAAACACGACTTTCCCAACTTTACTCAGGTGAAAATGAGTACCTAGCTTCTAACGTCCCTCGGATAGGACGTTAGATAAAGACTGTGCCATAATAATCAACATAATGATCGTGGGCACTAAAGGAAGACAGTTTAGGCGTTGGTTGGTAACAAATTGGAAGTACGTCAGCAATGGTTATATTAGAATTTGACTGCTGACTCACTCAACACCAGCTGATCGCTAGTCCACTGAGCCGACCACCAGCCGACCTAGCTCCGAGCCGCCCCGACGTCGACCATGGTCGGGGGAAGGTCGGGAGCGATGTACATGTTCGGCTATGTGTAGGCTCTAATGTCTGTTTAACGGTCATGTATTATGAACATGGCTGTAGCTTCTTATTTTTTTGTCCTCTCGGAAGTCGAACAAATATCCACAGATTGTTGCTGTCTGAAAACCGCATCACCGTCATACGGAGTACTTTTTCGTTTAAATCACTTACATTTTCAGAATCTTAACTAGTTTCTATTAAATATATAGAACTACTGTAAGAAACAATATGGCATATTTGAATGACAGATTAGTGCCATTTCTTCCGTTTGCCTCTGTTACTTCGGTTGCATCCAGAATTCAAGTTATATGATCAATTACTAAGGTACAAGGCGAGGCGTTTGTGACATATCTCTCAAAGAAAGAACATAAAAGAAAACAAAGCATCTCAAACATAACGTTAACATTCCAAGCACCAGACCTTTCCAAAACTTGCGGCTCCGGCTGGTGTGAACTTCATTTTCTTGCAGAAGTCCAGGTAGTGCGTGTACAGGACACACCGCGGCAGACACACGCCCTCCGCCCGCTCGTAGTTCTCAGTCAGCCTGCGGACAAACTAACGTTCAATATCTACCGAGAGAACAGATCGCCAACAAGAAATTTTGCCGGTAGATTCAACGTTTTTTTAGCTTTGAAATACATTTTTAAGGCGTTTCTCTGGTTTCATGCAACTACTTTCAGATAATATAAAACAGATCATAGACAACAGAGGGGGAGGGATGACGGAACAGAGATTCATGCAAGAAACAACGGGTTGGATTTTTATAAAACATAATCTTATCTCTGTATCTGTGACACTGATATAACGTTACATCGTTTATTTCATAACTTATTTTGCATGATGTAGTAGAGAGAGTTAGTGAAATATTCTATTCCAAAACTTCTTATTATGTCTAATACAACTAAAGCTGAATATACAAAAGGGACAAAACAAGAACGAACTAAGAGAAGAAAGAAAATTGTTAAACCATTAAAAGACGACAAAAAGAATCTACTTGCAAGCTTGTATTTATCCTTACATCATTGGGAAAGAAAACAGGTTGAAAGAAAGCTGTAGGAAAGCGACTGACCATCTGAGAGTAGCTGATATCTGGGACTGTTTGATCTCGGGCGCGGGCTCGGCTGGGTCGGTCTGCTCGCCGGGGGGAGTGAGGAATGTTTCCGGCATGTCTGAGGGAAACATCGGCTGGTAAAACAGCGGTCGCACATACACCTGAGGGTGCTACAGACAGCATAAACTACTAACAGGGATGCACGACAACCTTTGCCGATACAGGACAGCTGAATATCGTACAACAAATCCGAGACTGTCCCAACATGTTCACAACAAGGGCACAAGATCGGTAGCATGACAGGAAAGAACCCAGGACCTTTGGCTTCTAAGTGAATTACCCCTCAGCAACAAATATTTTCTTTTGCTTTTACTTTTATACAAGTTTTATAATATTCTATATACATAGATCACATGGGACCGGTGAGGAGAGGTGAGTGAGATCACATATACAGACTATAATGCAACTTGCGCTGTGAATACCTGACGCAAATATCTGACGTAAACATGATTGTTTTCTTCAGAGAAACCTACATATTTTCGGGGCTAAGATGCATTTCCTAAAGGCGCAAGATCGGTAGCATTACAGGATTAGAACCCAGGACCTTTGGGTTCTGCGTCAAATACCCGTCAGTAACACCACACGACCACTGTGTTGTAATTTCTATTGTTACATGTTCGTCATGTAATTTTATACACTTCCACAAGGAAACATCCATGCGCATAGAGCGCGTCATAGTACAATATTCATCCAATGTTTCAGATAACTACGTCAAAGTTTGCATTTGCTGCAGCTGCATACAGGTAAACCAGTTACATCTTAATAACCGGGCTGAAAATATCACTAATCCAATACAACAAAAGTGGTTAATTGGAGATGACTGTAATAGAACAGTCACAAGGTAATTTTAGTCAGACCTAGAAAAAAAAATTTTATTTGCTTTTGGCACTGCACTCAAGTTTTGTAACTTATATGAACAGTGCCACATGCAATTACAAACAGAAGGTAAAGGTAGTATTTTACCTCCCCGATCGACGTACCCGTTTCTACACCTGGGCACAACGTCGGGGGCACGGCGGGGATCGAACTCAGGACCTATAGATTCTTAGCCGAACGCTCTACCAGTTACGCCACGCCCGACAAAAGTGTTGTGTTCCGGTTGCCGACCAAAAGCCAGCCCGAGGCCTGTCTTGGTCAGCTAGAGCTGGTCTCAAAGGACATCAAATTTTCGATTTTCGACGCTATTCACGTGACGACATTCCAAACAGACGTCTTCTCTTTCACATCCAGTGGAACGCTTTGAGCAGTTGATGTCCGAATACAGTAGATATTGTTTCTTCTTCTGTTCATTCATACACTTACCCTTGTACCATGTATATCTGTATCATCACAATAAGATGTTGAAAAAAACAGTGCCTGATGCATTTCAGTTTTACATTACTGATGTGCATTTGTTGGATTACTAGTACTTCGGTCGAGTTTTTAAAGAATTGGGAATAAATAGTATCCCTACTTACCGACCTTATTTTTTTCAAGGCTGTAACCGCAAACACAGCATTTTTGCTAGACCTGAAATTTAATGAGTTATTTGTATGGACTGATGTCTCATGAAATGAGTCAATGCAAAAGCTAACGAAGTTAGACCATTTCACAACCATGCAAAACTTGCAAAGATTATGTTTTGTTGGGATTTGGAAGAGAATGTCAATATACTTTTTGAGAGCGCCACTTTAGTTTTTTTGGCGACAAATACGTAATAGCAAAATCTATCATAGAAAAAGAAGTGAAAATGTGCTATTCCAACTGTTTAAAATTATACCCCTATAAAGCATTTTGTATGTCTATCTTTGATTACATGCATTTTTTAATATCACAAATGACTTCAAATCACCTGGCTCCAGTGGGCCACCTACAAGTTTTTTTAAAGATAGATATAAGAAAGATCTAATAACCATTTTCGTTATACTATATGCTATTAAATACACTAA
Source organism: Branchiostoma floridae (assembly GCF_000003815.2). Lineage (NCBI taxonomy): Eukaryota > Metazoa > Chordata > Leptocardii > Amphioxiformes > Branchiostomatidae > Branchiostoma > Branchiostoma floridae. The sequence continues at coordinate 75,762 of NW_023365742.1, forward strand.
ACTAGCTATATGCCAGGAGCGTTCATCATCACCATGGCTTCCAGAATAATGTCAGCCAAAGCAAGTAAACAAAACATCTGGATCCAACTACATTTGTACATTTAACACGTGGATTTTGTTCTAATTTATGGAATATCGAGCAGCCAAAAAAAGTAAGTTGAAACGGTTGCCCCGGTAGTATCCTAAATTGCCTTAAATATACGTTCGTTTGTTAGTTAAAGTCCTTCCCGGACCAGATGTCGTATAGGGCGACGCCCATTTCCCTTTCTGTAGCCAATGGGCCACACAGCTTTGTACAATCACTACAGCAGGGGGCTAGTTCGCTTATTCTTATAGCGGCGGGTGAGTTCAATCCACTTGATTAAATGCTGAGTGCTAAGCAGAGACGGCAGCATGCCCCAGTTCGGTATGATTCGGCCGAACTCACGATACAAGGCGAACACCCAACTAACATGACCGGTGCACCGGTTCCACTGGCTCTTGATTTCTTTCAGTAAGTGAGCCAACCTGAAGACTTTACAAGATACAGGTTCTAGCACGATAGGAATACTTGCTAATCGCTACATAAGGGGGTGGGGTGCCCTAACATTGACGCGCTCTAACAATTATCATAGTTTTAGTAGCACCGAATCATTGCGGTCACCGATCGCTGCGTATTGGCGGCTCGTGCCTCTAAATATATGAACTCTACATGTACCAAGCAGTCACAAAATTATCATACACATAAGAAATAAAGCTTTACAAAACGTTACAACTATGGGTCTTCAATTGCCTGTTGAGTAGAAAACTGACCATAGAAAAACAACCTAAACATCACCGCCGTTCTTTTCGTGCGGGAGTGTGGTCGTGATGGTGGCAGACGAGCGAACGCTCCAAAGAGTTGTTACAGTGCAACATATGATTCGTGCCGTCTATAAAAATGAAACTTTATAGAGAGACGTCGAAGATACACCCTGACAAATAGACAGAGTTTTGTTGAAATTGGCAATGTTGTTTTGCTGTGATATCATTCGCTGGTTTTGATAGGCTGCCCATTTCCTATGAAAACATCAACTAGGTCGGCTAGATACAGCCCCCCGCCGTAAGACGAGAAATACACACAGTCACAATTTTACAGCCAAAAGAAAGCTAAAATGTCATAGAATTACATTCTTATTTCTGTTTACTTAAATTCATCACCAACTTCTGAATATAGCAAAATAACAAAAGCGTGTTAACTTAGGCAAACTGTCTGGTGTAGCACAAAATCGGAAGGTACTTTAACAAAAACGTCTCACAGCGTTTGCTTGTAATGCGGAACAGTATAAATGCATTCCTTGTCCAAAAATGTTCTTTAAAGTAATATTTTTACAGATTCATAAATGAAAGCCTGACCACTTGGCGACTAGCGACGGGGCGCCGTGAGTTCGAGCGCGTGGAAAAGGCGTCATCCAGCAAATGCTATTTCTGCAATAATGTTCGGCACGTAGAGTCCCTAGAAGAATATTCTTGTATCTTAATACAAATGATATTCTATATACATATA